>NW_027532173.1:1813298-1843786 GCF_008692635.1 Crocuta crocuta | reverse complement strand
TGAAGGGAAGAAATCCAAGCAATCAATCACAGACTCTTGGCAGAATAGGGGGAAGAATATTCTAGAAGGGGGGAAATGAAAGTAACCAAAGAGTAAGAGTTAAGAAGGGCTGGAAAAAATGGGTATGCTGGGTTTCGGGATGTAAATTGTGCTCAGAATATAGAATACGGGAATATACAGAGCACTTCTAAGTGGTAAGAAGACGTAGATTTATCATGAGAGCAAGAGAAAAATCAAGGGAACAGTCACTGGCATGCAGGACATAAATAAACTGTGAGATTCAAGGGCGGGCAGTTCATCCACATGGGCACACATCATCCAAGTTATGGAGGGAGTTGGGTGGGAAGATGGCAGCCAGTGTGAAAATCCTTAGTGAGGGCTGGTGAGTGACTGGGAGGCAGGAGTTGGCTGACCATACAAAGAGAAAGAGAGAGAGAGAGAGAGAGAGAGAGAGATTGAGGCTCAGTCAGTTAAGCATCTGACTCTTGGTTTTGGCTCAGGTCATGATCTCATGGTTTTGTGCGTTCGAGCCCCACATTGGGCTCTGTGCTGGCAGCACGGAGCCTGCTTGGGATTCTCTCTCTCCCTGTCTCTCTGTCCCTCCCTCACCTGCACTGTCTCTGTCTCTCTCAAAATAAACAAATAAAAACTTTGGGGGGAAAAAATGCTAAACATGAAATGGGAAGATAATAAAATGTACAGTTGCTTTGTTGGAAATAAATTTTATTGCTCTGAGAAAATCACAAACTAATCATTCCAGTGGGCCAAAAGCTGAAATGCTATCGTTGGCAACAAATTTTACTGTTATGTCAATAAAGCACAAGTAGTTCTTAATCCCCATCAGAGAAATGATTCCTAGCAAATGTTACACTTCTAAAGAAAAATCACCAGATTTTTCAAACTTGATAGTTTATTCTTAAATATAAGTCCTCCTAAATCTAATATAGTGGAATGACTTTTTGCAGATAACAGATCTGTGGATTTTTTTTCCCTCTCTTTTTCAGCCAGGAAAGCACCAGAAAACTGCTTTACCTTTATTGACTGCAGCTTCCCTTCAAAAGGGGACGGGACAGGACGCCTGGGTGGCTCAGTCGGTTAAGTGTCCAACTTCGGCTCAGGTCATGATCTCACGGTATGTGGGTTCGAGCCCCATGTCAGGCTCTGTGCTAACAGCCAGCTCTGACCCTGAAGCCTGTTTCAGATTGTGTCTCCCTCTCTCTCTCTCTCACCCTCCCCTGCTCATGCTGTCTCTGTCTCTCAGAAATAAATTTTAAAAAATATTCTAAAAAAATTAAAATATTTTTAAAGGGGGGATGGGACAGCATAGAATCACTGAAAATAGTTACTGCCCCCGAATTTGGTGTGGACACACTGGAACCTCTTGGAGAAACTCCTCTACAAAGGTGAGTTACCTTCATGGCTTTCGAAGTAGTAAGGGATACATCCCTTAGGAGGACCTGATGGTCTAGGTGGGGAAATATTCTGTGTTTTGAGGATTGAAAATTTTAAAACTGCTTGACCCCTCAAAGTGGAGATCCCTAGACAGGAAGTAAAGTCAGTAGCTCTGGGCAAGAGACATATTAAGTGTATAAGCTCAACTGACACCTCACGAGATAACTGTGTCTGAATTCAAATGCTAAGTATGAAGGGCTGCGACCCAGCTGGTCAGGCTTCACCAAGTCCAGGCCGTTCCCTGGAGAACCACAATGCACCATATCATGTCCGTGCCCACCTGGTCACCAGGCTTCACCAGGAAAGGAACGGCATCCTCTGTCAGACTCCAGACACCACCTTCTCCTTGGTAATGCTGTATATTGGGGAGAAGAAACCGGAGGCTGCCAAACTCCTCCTGCCTATGTAAGCTGGACAAAAGCACTTCTAGACCATCAAGAATGTGGTGCCATCCATAGTCCCAGGGGCCTAGGACTCTCCCGTTCCCTCGTCTCTTCTTGTCCCACGCATCCCTGTCTCGGGATCTCTGTGGGCACCCTCGTATAACCCAGCCAACCTTGTAACTAGATTAGCAAGTGGTCACTGGACTCCAGGCAATTAGAAAGTGCCCTTCTCCCTACAGTAAGTCTCCCAGACAGGAGCTCTGCCTGACCTGGAGTCTTCCTGCTCTGCTCCCCACAAAGAGAGGGGGCATGACTCATGTTCGTGTATCATGACCCAAGAGTTCTTGGGAAGTACACCGTGCTCCCCGGGCAGATGGGCTCCCGACTGGGCCACACGCCCGTTCTGGCATGGCTCACCCTACAGTGAGCAGATCAGGAATCAGGCCTTGGCCCTCCCCCTCCTGTCAAATCCTCCAAATTGTTGGATGCCAGTTGTGGCCAAGGGAAGGTACCATTTATACTCAACCCAACAGGTGGAGTGGAAATTGAAGGGCTACAGGAATGCCTCCAGGGCGTGTCCAGGGTCGGGGCAGATTCGCTGGGGCAGCTGCTGTCAGTCCCAGCCACAAAGCAGTTTCTAGGGAAATAAGATATTGGAGGGTAGGGCTGGGGAGGAGTTGGTGACGGACGTGACGATGGAGTGTCCGTGTCCCCCCCGCACCCACATTTAAGGTGCTTGCACTCACCCAGCTGCCTTTTCACAAAGACCAAACTGGATAAGCGCTCACAAAGGCTCTCAAGACCAAGTCAGAACGGAAACCGCAAAGAAGGGAGAAACGTGAAATACTCGGGCCAGAGTGGAAAAGCACGGTCACCTGGCAGAAAGAAAGTGACATCTGAGGTCAGAGAAGGTGGGACTCCGCGAGGGAACGGCAGCCACTATCACTGCTAGTCCCCACCTCCATCATACCTGGTGTCTAGAATCCGGCCTCCCCACTGGGCAGGCCATGGGCAGCCTTCGCTCACCGTGGGATAATCGTACGGCGCCACCTTAATGCTTCTCGTGGTCAGTTGGGGCCAATAATTGTTCAAATGACTTCCCTCTCAACCTTAATTTCCTTCTCCAAAAGCATCTGCACTTTAAGATTGCTTGAAGAGGACAGTATTTCAACCGAGGAAGAAAGTGCGCGGCAAAAGCATCAGGAGAAGGTTTGGGACATCAAATCGTACAAGGAAAATTTTGCTCTTCTGAAGAGCTTCACTCCCCTTGAGGTACCATTTCCAGGCTGCCAGCCGTCTGCAAACGCCCTAAGACTATGGGAAAGTGCACATTCAGCATTACCTAATTTCCTCATAAATCTCTTGCCTTTTAATCAGCTAAGTGGCTATCTGCTGAATTTCCCTGATTTATGGATATCTTTTGAGGGCTGAGGATGTGTCCAGATACTAAGTGATTAAATGTGGATGAAAATGGCACATCACCATAATAATGACGGAAAAGAGAGTCGTGACTAGGCAGACAGAAGACCTCAGAGCCGACTCAGACAGCATCTCACAAGGGCGGGCTCCAGGCCTCCAGGGCAGCCGCGCTATCCGGCTGGGTGTTGCACGAAAATCTGCCCAACTCCTCTCACTTGACACGCACCTGCTGGCTCAGCAGCTCCGGGGGGGGGGCGGGGGGGGACGCGGCCCCTTGGGATTCAGGGTTTGAAGAGCCGTGGGGGCTGCAGGCTGCCAAGTTCAAAGAAATCTGGCTTCTGTGTTCACCCAAGCCACCAAACTCTGTGCCCTTCTCTGAGAACTCTATCCTTCACCTGTTCGTCAGAGCCGGTCCCTGCTGCGGGCAGTCATCAGAATACCCTCTTTTAAAACAAAACACTTTGATTTAGCAGGACATTACGGAGGCGCTATAAAACAACTGGTTTGTTTCAGGTCTGTGAAATGAATACCTGTTAAAGCGCCACCTGCTGGGAACACCAGGTAACATACAATTTCTCCGTGAGCCGCTGCTCCCAGAGGGTGAGAAATGTTAATCGCCCGGCCACAAAAGGACCTACTTTCAAAGCGCAAACAGTGAAAATGGCCCCAGCAAAGGCTGCTCTCCTTCCAGTGTTACCACAGTCCAGCTGCACAATTTATTACCTCGCACAAGACTAGAGAACAACCTAGCAGCTCTATTCTAATATTCAGCAGGGTTGGGTTTTTTTTTAATGGTATGAATATCCACAAAAATATATATTGAAGCATCAATACTGTTCTAACAGGCTGGAAAAGAATTTACAGGAGATTCTCAATGTAAGAACGTGTTGTGTTTCAAAAGCTTGTGTGTGAGCCGGATGTTTGAAAATGCGGTTTCCATGGAAGTGTTATTGTAGAGACAGGTGAACTCCCGTCTTCACAGACTTATGTAAGCCAGGACGCAGGGCTTTGCATAACTTGTATTTGCTGAATGTCATTCACAGCATTGCTTCTATGGAAGAGCGATTTCTAAGTTCTAATTTAGGATGCTAACACTAGAACTCCTTTGGCCTCTGCCTCTCCAGGGAGAGGAGGAGAGGAGAGAAAACACCACATTTAGGGGGGTGGGCGGAAAGGGCAGAGCAGGGTAGGTAATGTGGCCTAAATGTATCTGCATAAAAGCCCTTACTTTAGGCCAATCTCCCCTTAAATGTTCTGAACTGGGACCGATGACAATCCTCACTTAATAAATGCCCAAGAGGTGAGATGTCCAAAGGTCTAGAAAGATGAATAAAGGCCACACTGGACCTGGAAGAGCTCAGCCCGTGGTGAGGAAGGGCAAGTAAACAGCAAGCACTCGGTAAGTGCTGCAAGGAAGATACGAACAAGAGCCTGGTAGCCTAGAGGAGCAGAGGCCCAGCCTGGATGGCCTGAGAGTTGAGCCTTGACAGACCCATCGTATGCTGTCACCTGAGACTCCACTTCACTGTCCCTATGATACAGGTTTATGCCGAAGCAGGATTTTTTTTAAATTTTTTTTAATGTTTATTTATTTTGAGAGAGAGTGAGTGAGAGACAGAGGCAAGGAAGGGCAGAGAGAGAGGGAATCCAAGAAGGCTCTGTACTGTCAGCACTGAGCCTGACACAGGGCTCAAACCCACAACTCGCGAGGTCATAACCTGAGCCAAAATCAAGAGTCAGATGCTTAACCAATTGAGCCACGCAGGCACCCCCAAAAGCAGGATATTTTAAGAAATAATGTATTAATCAAACTGAAAGTCTTCCCCAAAGGGCCAAACACTGCAACCTAAACTTGTCCACTCACTGGCAGCCGTGAATAGTACAGAGCAAAAACCAAACATCACTTTTGAATTGGCTGCAGAGAATAAAAGTTTATTTTACTCAAAAAAGTAAAAAATAATAATAATGATGAGGGGCACCTGGGTGGTTCAGTCGGTTAAGCATCTGACTTTGGCTCAGGTCATGATCTCGAGGTTCAAGGGTTTGAGCCCCACGTTGGGCTCTATGCTGGCGGTACAGAGCCTGCTTGGGACTCTCCCTCCCTCTCTGCCCCTTCCCCACTTGCACTCGCTCTCTCACTCTCTCTCAAAATAAATAAACTTAAAATATATATATATATATTTTTAAAAATTTTAATTGAGATGATTCAGAATTTTAAAAAGATTATTCCGGCAAATGATCTGTGGGTTCACTCTGAACTCCCCTCCATCCCAGCACAGGGGCAGACAGGTCTGCCACCCTATAGAAGACATGATCCTAAAATGCTGGATATGGAGAAATCTGGAATATATGAAGTCATTTAAAATCCAGAAGGGGAACTGGTTAATCAAAGAAACCACACAATGAATACATTTCAAATGCAATCAAAATCTTTTAATAGCACGAACACTTGCCCTCAATTTCTTTAGTACATTACGAAACAAGTTCACATACAGAGGTTTTGCAAAGGGGCGCAGTGGTGGCTGACGCCATGGCACGTTACAAACACTTGGGGAGAAGCAGCGTGGAATCGTCTCTGAACGACGGAGGGCTCCTCGGTCCGCTGTACGCCCGCTCTTTCCTGCGTCTATGATACTCACACCTGCATCTCAGGAGTTCTCAGGGGCTGGCCCACCCATGCCGCCGTGTGCAATCACCAGACCTCACTATGGCATCAAGGCCACGAGCCTGGTGGACGACGACTGTCTCTGAACGTGGAAACCCCCCAAAACCACCCGGGCCCCCCAGCACCTGACCGCCCAGCCCAGCTGGACAGCCCGCTTTCAGGCCCTGCCCTGAGGCCGGAGCGCGCCTGGCTGTCTCCCTCGAAGGCCCTCCCGCCCGTCTCCGAGACTCCAGTGCGGGGCACACCTTGTCTCCCTGACGCTAACAGGTATTAGTCCTCAAGCAGGACACGACCCCAGCCACCCCGTCTTCTCTGTTTTCGTATTTCTACCTTTGACACGTTATTTTGTATTCCTCTGTAAAATCTAACCGGTGGATCCGGTTCCATGCTGCAGTGCTGGCTCCCCGCCCATCAACCTCCCAAGGGTCCCCTCGGCGGGCGCTCAGCGGGCGCTGCTCCTCCCCGGGCCGGGTCCCGGGTGGCGGAGGCCTGGGCGTGTGCGCACCTGCCCGTCCAGCTACGGCGCCGCGGGGGGCGTCTCCTGCAGGTGCTCCTCCAGCTTCAGCCCCAGGTTGTCGACCCCGATGCCGGTGACGGGCGGCGCGCTGCTCTCCACCGGCGCGGCCGTGCGCGTGGGGGTGCAGCAGTAGAGCACGAACCCCAGCATGATGACGGTGAAGGACAGGAGGTAGAGCCCCGAAAACTAGTAGGAGGAGAACAGGCTGCGGGTCGTGGCCTCTGACACACACACGCGAGCTGCTGCCCTCGGCCAGCTGTTGTTTCAGGGTGACCCCCTCACGATCCTTTTCTCCTGCAAGGTGCCTAAGGAGATGCTCATGCCCCAAAGCCTCCCGTACGGAGGCCAGTGACTGCACGCGCTCTGGCCACGGCAGCAGGCTGGCCGGCCAAGTGGACCCCTGGACCCCTAGGGAATGGAGGTGTGGCCTTGCTCTGTGATAACCCAGCCGCACCCCCACCTTGCAACCAGTCCGGCTCAGTGGGGAGAATCCAACGTCAGCCTGGACACCTTGAGAGAGCCGATTTCAGACCGTAGCACAGTTTATGATACTGACATGAAACAGAGGAACACAGGACCCAAGATAAAATGTGGATGTACAGATGTGACAAGTTCTCAACAACCTTCCTATATGCTAATGCGGTGGAATCCATTTTGGGGGCGCCTGGGTGGCTCAGTCAGTTAAGCATCTGATTCTTGATTTCAGCTCAGGTCACGATCTCACGGTTCGGGGGTTCGAGCCCCACATCGGGCTCTGTGCTGACAGCTCGGAGCCTGAGGCCTGCTTTGGATTCTGTGTCTCCCTCTCTCTCTGACCCTCCCCCACTCACTCTCTCTCTCTCTCTCAAAAATAAACTTTAAAGAATAAAATAACATCCATTTTGTTAAAATTTAATAAATTATCTGGTCTCTGTAGGCAAGTGTTACATAATCAAATTTATGGTGGACTGAGCAGATTCAGATTTTCAGAGCTCGAAAGACATCATTTCTCAGAAACATCTTGAACCCAAAGAAGTTACTGGTGTAAAGTGCAGGCGGACAAGCACAGAGAATGGAGCCTGCAGGAGGAATCTCCTGCCCTCTCGGCTCCCAGAAGGGCTGATTCCAGCAAGAGCCCACTCTCACGGACCCACCACAGAGAGATGGAGATCTGGGTGACCTTCTCCAACCTACCCCTTTCTCTAGGAAAACAACGGCCCAGAGCAAAATATAGTGAAGACACAGCACTAATTCACTGTGTATTCTTACCGGAAACGGTATTCTGACTTACCCCCAAAGTTAAAATAAGTAATATTATACACTCTGTTTATTCGCTCTTACTGGAATTGAAGATCCATAAAAAGTTCAAGTATTAAGGAAATTAGTATTTGTTTTTAACAGCATCAAAGATAAAACACAGAAAGAGGAAAGCTAAAGACCAAGGAGGTACAGTAAAAATTAGGGAAAGTGTGTAGCATAATTAATGTGTAATTAAATGCCTAGGACCATTTTCTTTTTCCTTGCAACAAGCAAACTCAACTTATGAATGGTCCTGCTAACCTGATTTTAAAGTAAAGAATGGGGGCATACTATTTTGTTCAAGCCAATAAATATTTTTCAACTAGCTTAGATTTCTTAGTATGCCCCAGAGAGTTCTAATGTCTAAAAAGAGTCCTAATAAGGAAGTAACAAAGAACAACAATAAGAAAACACAATGGGTTGGGCAAGGAGATGAGAGAGGAGAAAAAAACTAGATACACTCCTCAAGGTACAAGGAGGACCTAACCAGGTGTGTGAAGTGAGCGTTAAATGCATTGCTGGTCATCTCCTGCCTTAGGCTTCTGCGAGTCACTACCGGCTTCCATGTGTTAACTCTTTAAAGATGCTCAATTACTTCTTCACTTTAAGCCTTTAGAACTCTTTAAGGAATGGAATAGCCACAGCCCTCCGCAAAGTACAGAAGCCTTCACTAAATTCAGTGCAAAAGGCAATGACAAGGATGCAAAGTCCGTGATCATGTCAAGCTGAACACAAGAACCCGGTTTTAGTTCTGGGATCCAATACTCAGCATGACCCTCAACACACAACTGGTATTTAATAAATATTTGTTGGGGGAGAAAATGATACAAAGAATATTAGGGAAAGCTAAAGCTATCTAGAGTACCCTAAACTTTTAAAGGCAGCGTTATAAAACCAGTACTTATGCTTGCCTACAAAATGTTCACTGTTAACTGTGGGTAAACATACATAACTTGGTCAAAACATGTCTCATTTGCTTTGGTGGTTTTAAATGTTTAAAAGAAAAAGTAACTTGTTCCTCTTAAGAACCAGGTGATCAAATCAACTTCTCTTGGAGGGGTGAGACTCTGAGAGAATGGGGTAAGTCTCCTGAATTAAAGGCTCTTACTTTTACCTTTTTTCTTTTATTGAATTCTACCCTTTGTATCTGAATCTATTCAGGAAGTTTCTGGTGGCTCTTCTGGTCAGTAAGTATTTGCTCATGATCAATTCCAGAAGAGGCAGAAATTTTTAAACCTCTTTTTCAACTGTCAGTTTTTAAAAAATGAGAGCCAAAGTGGGGCACCTGGGTGGCTCAGTTTGTTGAGCATCCGACTTCGGCTCAGGTCATGATTTCATGGTTCGTGGGTTCAGGCCCCGTGCTGGGCTCTGTGCTGACAGCTCAGAGCCTGGAGCCTGCTTTGGATTCTGTGTCCCTCTCTCTCTGCCCCTCCCCCACTCATGCTCTCTCTCAAAAATAAATAAATAAACATAGGGGCGCCTGGGTGGATCAGTCGGTTGAGCATCCAACTTCGGCTCAAGTCATGATCTCAAGGATCGTGGGTTCAAGCCCTGCATCGAGCTCTGTGCTGACAGCTATCTCAGAGCCTGGAGCCTGCTTCAGATTCTGTATCTCCCTCTCTCTCTGACCCTCCCCTGCTCATGCTGTCTCTCTCTCTCTCTCAGAAATAAAGCATTAAAATTTTTTTAATAAAAAAAAGAATTTTTAAATAAAAATTAGAGCCAAAGTTATGTCAGATGCTACAATTGTAAAAAGTGGTGCTATATTGGGTGTATAATCCTGTCTCTAAAAACTGGTTGTACAACACTAGGTATCTTCGTTAAGTGCTGAATGCTTTTCCTCCTCTGTAATTTCCTCTCAAGATCACATCAGACCTGCTCTTTGCTCTACAAGCCTCAAAACGGCCTCTGACCAAAAGCAATCAAATCTGATCTAAGAGTGAGCTGCTAGACATGCAGAGACAAAGACATACAGCAGAAGAACTGGGAGGGAAAGTTAAAGTCCGCATGCTGCAAGTTTGAGCATAACAGTTTAAAGCTATATGATCCAAAAAATGACATACAGAAAGCCTTTTTCATATTAAAGTTAAGAGTAGTGAAAGAGGAAATATCTACATGAAGGGAACTTATAAGAGGTAGTGGCAGCTTTATTTTTACTTCAAAGCTTTTATTCCTTTAACCTTACTTCTTCCTTCCCACTTGAGTATTGTTTCACTCAGGAAACTTTACTTACTAAAAAGAAAAAAGCACAGGTGAGTGGGGCCATAAGAAACATACAACCTGCCAACTGCTAAGCTTAACTGCAGAATAAAAACACCATCACCCCCTAGTGGTGGCTGTGTGAAATGCAAGCACAGCATTACAACTCCCCTTCTTGCCCCTCTCTCCAACAACTCACTCACTTTGAAGGCCTACTTTGTAGCCCTTGGCAGTTGTTCTCATTTATTTTTTTAATGTTTGTTTATTTTTGAGAGAAGAGAGACAGAGAAAGAACTTGAGCAGGGGAGGGATGGAGAGAGACACAGAATCCAAAGCAGGTTCCAGGCTCTGGGCTGTCAGCACAAAGCCCGATACGGGGCTCAAACTCCTGAACCACCATATCATGACCTGAGTCGAAGTTGGACGCTTAACCGACTGAGCCACTCAGGCACCTCTACAATTGTTCTCATTAAAAAAAAAAAAAAAAAAAAAAAAAAAAAAATCTAGGTTTGTCAGATCACTTCTCTGATTCACTTTGACATGTGTTACTTTTTAATGATGCTACCAAGAAGCTCTAAATACACCTTCAGTTTTAGTTCAGGAATACCTTAACCAGCAAACCTATAAAGATAACAGCTAGCTCATGTTACATAGAACCTTGCAGGGCAACAATGGTTTATGCTTCTTTAAGCAGAAATTTCTGAGAACCCATGGAACGAGGCCTTGTGAGTTCACGGCCAATTCCTGGGAATACTGTAAATCAGTGCCAAACAATTTCTCCCTGGATACGAAATTCTACAAGGACAGAGAAATGTAGTTGTTGCCCCAAATGGAACTAAAATTATCAAGCAACAGCCAACATTGTAACTATCTGTTCTAATCACTGTGTTGGCAAGCCCCTCGGCCAGCACTTACTGAGGGTGTAACTAAGGACAGACGGATTTCCAGTGTAGCGGTTCTCAAAGTCTCAGGACCCTCGAGGGTACGCAAGCATCTTTCAGAA
Source organism: Crocuta crocuta (assembly GCF_008692635.1). NCBI lineage: Eukaryota > Metazoa > Chordata > Mammalia > Carnivora > Hyaenidae > Crocuta > Crocuta crocuta. Next base: position 1,832,870 of record NW_027532173.1, on the reverse strand, counting down.
GTCTGTAACCTCAAAACTCTTGTTATAATATTAATAAGATGCCATCTGCCTGGAGTGCAAACTGTCCAGTGAAATTTTTTTTTTTTTAATGTTTTATTTATTTCTAGGAGAGAGAGAGAGAGAGAGACAGACAGTGTGAGCAGGGGAGGGTCAGAGAGAGAGGGAGTCACAGACTGAAACAGGCTCCAGGCTCTGAGCTGGCAGTCAGCACAGAGCCGACGCGGGGCTCGAACCCACGAACCGCGAGATCATGACCTAAGCGAAAGTCAGACAATTAACTGACTAAGCCACCCAGGCGCCCCCCAGTGAAATTTTTTTTTAACATTGATTCATTCTTTGCGAGAGAAAGGGACAGAGCATGAGCAGGGAAGGGGCAGAGAGCGAGGGAGACACAGAATCCAAAGCTAGCTCCAGGCTCTGAGCTGTCAGCATAGAGCCCGATGTGGGGCTCAAACTCAAGAACTGCGCAATCATGCCCCACGCTGAAGACAGGCGCTTAACCAACGGAGTCATCCAGGGGCCCTTGTCAGGTGAAGTTCTTGCCCCCCAAAATGAGGTTTAATTCTGGACCTAAAATATTAAAGAAAGCCTTACTTCTTTTAGACCAAGCAAGTGTTCCTATTTGCTTACCTTATAGCCAAACAGAAAGAGTCCAAAGAAAAGGCTGTAGAGGTCGGCTGTCAGGATGCCCAAGTTCACAGAAGTGGCACTGGTGACCTGAATCACCAGCGGCATAAAGCTGTACAGGCAAAACATACACAGGGCAAACGCCACAAACAGCAGGGCTGTAGGGGGAAAAAGAGTGAATATCTAATATCACAGGAAGAAATCAGAGGGCAAGGATGCTTTGAAGGCTTGGCTGCCATATAAAATTCCTGATCCTTTAACATACTATCTACAAAGTCCCCTATTAACTCTCAGCAGTGCTAAGGAAACACAGAAAGCTCTCGGGAAATATACAGTCATAACCAGATATGACCCAGAGGAAGGACTTCAAACCTGCAACAGGGCCTTAGATGGGGAAGGGCAAATCAACTGCCCATGTTGTGACCGGCTCCATGGCTCCAGCGACCCGCCTCGGCCACCCGCCCCAGGCAGAGGAATGCTGTGAGATGAGGTCAATAAAAGCAGAATCACGATTAAGAAAAATCACCCATTATCTTTTGTTTGCTTTTATCTGGTTCATCAGTTGGACATGATTTGTGTAACTAGATTCAGAATAGAGTATTTTTAGTCATCAAAGCAACGGTTAGGTCCATTACCTTTTGTTCATCTCATTAAATTCAATGCTCCCAGAAAGCACAGTACAACCAGCCTCTATCGGGCGGAGAGGGTGTGGGTGCCCACTGTCTAGCTTTGCGACCACTTCTTCAGTCTCGCCCCCATAGCTGACACACACCCACACACACCCACTCACACCCACTCACACCCTGGCAATCTAAGTTATTTAACTGAACTAAATTATCCAAGCACAGCATATGAACTTCTGTGGCATCTTATGGACTGTTTATAACTCTTTCCCACCCATAATTAAATAAGGTTGGAGCCTCTCCTGATCTTCCACCACTGTCTTCTTCTACATTACTCATTAGTCCAGGTGCCCAGGAATACCAGAGAGAAGCAATGGAAGGTGGTGGGTGATCACATGCCATCAGATTATTTGGGTTAATGTTTCACAAATTACATTAGGCAGTCGACCTTCCTTCACAAGAGCCTTGAGCCTTGAGGACTCAAGATACAGATCTAATTGAAAGGGATACAGATCTAACTGAAAGGGATTGTGACCAAAGGTCAGTCTTGTTCAGAATTCCTAGGACAGCAAAGCTATTCCTGAAGGTAAAGATTAAGAATGAACTCCTGGGGAAGGCTCATTTATAACTTCTCAGGGAAAACTCTACAGATCGCCGGAGCCCTCTGCGTACGGAATTACTCTGTAATTTTTTTTAAAAAAAAGGGCTAAATATTATGTAAATAAAGATATTTCTTGACACTTTTTTTTTGTCACTAAGAGGAAAAAGACATTGACCAAAAAAGGATAAACAGGGGCGCCTGGGTGGCTCAGTTGGTTAAGCATCTGACTTCGGCTCAAGTCATGATCTCGTAGTTCATGGGTTCAAGCCCTGTGTGAAGCTCTATGCTAACAGCTCAGAGGCTCCAGACTCTGTGTGTCCTTCTCTCTCTGCCCCTCTCCAACTCATGTTCTGTCTCTCTCTGTCTCTCAAAACTAAATAAATGTTAAAAAAAATTGTTTAAAAAAAAGGATGAACATCTATGAACATACCAATTTTCCAGTTCCACTGAATGCTGGCAATATCCTTACATTCAACGATCAATCTAGAATTAAAACAAAAGGTCACAGAGAGATCCACTTACTCATTTTCACTAGTTTATAAGCATTTTAGTTGCTATACGTCAGCTAAAATGAGGAATTACATTGATTCTTTATTGAGGGATTACATTGATTTTTAAATTTTTCTAAGTAGGTTTAATAAAAATGACACAGAATAAAAACCAAAGGAGCCCATAAACATATATGAAGCCTGTAGAAGGAGTTTTCAAATAGCAGTCAGCTACAGGAGGAAAACATGATAGTATGTCTTCCGTGTGAATAGGGAGATAATACTTTCCGGAAATCATTGAAAAATAAAGTCTTTCATGGTAATGCCTCTACCACAACTGTAAGCAGAAATCCCAAGCATCGTGCACTTGTAAGGAAATGAGGCATATTTTTTGCCATTTCTAGAATCTTCTAGGAGTGCTAGGTGGCTCAGTCGGTTAAGCGTCCAACTCTTGGCTTTGGTTCAGGTCATGATCACAGTCTTGAGTTTGAGCCCCACATCAGGCTCTGTGCTGACAGTGTGGAGCCGGCTTGGGATTCTCTCTCTCCCTCTCTCTCTGTCCCTCCCCATCTGCTCTCTCTTTCTCTCAAAACACATAAAAATAAATTTGAAAAAAAAAATAAAAGAATCTCCTCATAGATAGTTAGCAAGTCACTGGCTTCAGATGGGAATTTGGGCCAAATCAACAATGAGTGGTAGTAGCTGGAAAGTGATTCTGTGTGATACATGTGCTTCTTATGCTTGTAAGGGAAACTTTAGGCTCTTACAGCTGTATGCCGCTGATGATGGTTCCAAATAGGCCCACCATTCCTAAAAACTCCTTCCTGCTCAGCTTCTTCACGATGTACTCTTCACACACGTTAGAAACGGCATAGAGGGAGGCCCCAAGAAGGACCAAGATGTCCCCAATCAGCACGTCACTGCCTGCAGGAAGGACAAGGCACAAAACACAACACGGTGTCAACACAGGGGACCACCTCTAGCTTGCTTCTAGCAGTTTATCTGGTTCATGTTCATTTACATAATCCTTGACAGAAGGACAAACCCTGATTTCTAGAGGTTTACGGACTCTTTATTCTCCTCAATTTCTGGCACAATTCCGCTGTGGTTTTTTTCACAGTTCGACCCCTCAGAGACTACGAGACTGGAAGGTGGAGTCACATACCATAACATAAGGCCCCAGGAAATGATTCCATGACAGAGAAACTGATGGAATTTATGGGAGGGAATTAACTAAAAACTACAGGGAAGAAGGCTAGGAAGTCAAGGTTATTTTTTCTCAAGGACACAAAGTCACTTGGAGATTGGGTGAGTTCAGAGACTGCATTTTGATTTTATACCATCAGTTGCCTGAACTTTGACCCAAAGCATGTCCATGACCACATGTTCTCATCCACAGAGCCACTGAAAAAGAGGCCACTCATTCAGTGAACATTAAACTTCCTTTTGATTAAAAAAAAAAAAGTTATATGGAAACCAAACTTGACAGTAAACAATGAAAGAAAAAAAAACCCCAACAATCTACAGTAGCTTTTCCAGTAAACTAATCTCAATGTATGGGCCAAATGTAGATTATTGTGAATATGTCAAGAACTGTCTCTCTCATGAGACAAAACAAAACTATTTAGTGTGAAAAAAGACGCAAACACCGTGCACAGGTAGGAACATAAAAACTGCTTTGCACCCGCGCCTGGGCGGCTCAGTCAGTTGAGCATCTGACTTCAGCTCAGGTCATGATCTCATGGCTCGTGGGTTTGAGCCCCGCATCGGGCTCTGTGCTGACAGCTCAGAGCCTGGAGCCTATTTCCGATTCTGTGTCTCCCTTGCTCTCTGCCCCTCCCCCGCTTGTGCTCTCTTTCTCTATCAAAAATAAACAAATATTTTTTAAAAACCTGCTTTGTGGAAGTGGTTACAATAGCAGAAGCAAATAAATCTGTCTTTTATCATATGTCTTTGCAATGTAATAGCAAAAACATGAGGCGCCTGGGTGGCTCAGTCAACTGGGTGGCTCAGTCAGTTGAGAGTCTGGCTCTTGATTTCGGCTCAGGTCATGATCCCAGGGTTGTGGGATTGAACCTCGCGTTGGGCACCTCACTGAGCATGGCACTTGCCCTCTCTCCCTCCCTCTGCCCCTCCCCCCCGCTCACATTCTCTCTTTCTCTCTCTCAAAATAAGTTAAAAATTAAAAAAACAAAGCAAAAGTTTTTTCTGTGACTGAACCAGAAACAAAGTAGCACAGCCTCACCTGAATTGTCTTCCCTCCCTGAGAGAATGTCAGCACCGACCATTGTCCCCACGCCCAACAGACAGACGGCCACGGCGACAAAGTGGATCACTCTGTATCTCGCATAGAGAACAAACCACGAGAGCGCCATCAACACAGGAATCCCAAAGCAATCCAAAAGCTGCATGGAAGAAAAAACAACGTAAACCATCTCTCCTCAGCTAGAGGGTGGAGTCGGCACCTACTTACTACCAGCCAGGTACATTTCGTGTACATTTCGGGGATTTACCTGGCTTCCCTGCACTTACCTTTACCTGGAGTAGCTTGTCTAACCTTCCCAACTCTATGAGATGGAAACCGCATTGCCCATTTCACACAGGAGGAAAACCAAGGCACAGAGAGGTCACGTGAGCTGCCCCAAACCCACAGTTAGAAGCGGGAGACCAGGCGGCTGCCCCCAGGAATCCCTCCCGAAGCCTGTGCTGTACTTCTGTGTGTCCACCTGGGCTCACCCATAAGACCAGCAGGCAGAGCTGCTGCCCTCACGCACCTATTTGCCCAAGTCAACAAATACTTGCACACCTCACATGTGTGTGGGAGATGCTACGAGAGAGAACGAGAGAGACACGGCCTCAGGTGTGAGATACGGCCCTCAGGACACACGGAAAGCCAGACACGTAGAATAAGTAGTCACACAACCAGATATCTCACCGCAGTTGGGCCACGAGCTGCAGCAGAGAAGTACCAGTGACTGTCAGAAAGCCCGAAGACACCATCGCCCTGATGAAGTGTCCAGCACCCCCCCCACCCCGCCCCACAGCCTGGGGCAGACACCTGCTGACAGCAAANGCAGCAGAGAAGTACCAGTGACTGTCAGAAAGCCCGAAGACACCATCGCCCTGATGAAGTGTCCAGCACCCCCCCCACCCCGCCCCACAGTGTGGGGCAGACACCTGCTGACAGCAAATCCCCTGGCTCATCTTCACCGCATACTCCTCCATCACCTGTCAATGGTGGGTCCAAAAAATACTTGCCACACATCTGATATGGCCAGGCGGAAAGGCAGAGGGGGTGAACAGCACCAAAACCACGAAAATCCAAAATCAGTGGTAAGATAAAGAAAAAATGGGGGGGTTTATTCACTCAATTTTTGAGGTCCCAGATTTTGTGAACTGCATTCAAGGATAAAATATACGCCATATGCTATATATATATATAATACTCCTGAAACTGTTTTATAGCTCACCCTGTTTTTTTTTTTTTTTTCCTACCCTGTCACTGGTTTGCTCTGAACCTGTCTCATTTGGCACAAGACAGGTTCCTGTACCTCCAGCAGCCTGTCTGCTGCTCTCCACCATGGTTTAGTGACTGCCTTCCATGGCAATGTCCTCATTACCGGAGGCCGCCGTGCTGGGCGCAGGCATGGGCACTGCGCCTTGTTATTTATTCCAGCTGCAGAACGCTAATCCCCTAAGTGCTTTCCTGAGCCTGCCTGAGTAACAAATCATTACGCGACGCACATGGTAACAGGCTGGCCCGGAAGACACCGGCCGAATCCAGCCATGATGACTTAACAAAGTCTACACTAAATTCCTTAAACAAAAAAGGTAAAAAAGGTCACTCTCAAACACTTTCACAGGAGACTCCCTATCCTTAAATTGTGTCTTCAAATCTAACTTAAAATGGTCTGTTTTTTAACAATTTTTGGCAGGTAGTGAGTGGCCATATAAGGGAGCTGCCAAGGTGGTGCAGCCACTGACCGGCCGTGTGCTCCCCAGCGGGTCCCCCTCTGCGTCACAATACGAGAGAAAGAGATCAGATCGGATGATCTCACGGGTCCCGTCCCACCACAACGTTCCACGACCTCTCATCTCATACCTAGCACATTCAGCCATCTACCTACATCGATTCTCCATTCTACCATGTACTCTTGGTGATGGAAGTCTTCCCTGTGACACTTTCAGTCCCAAGAACCTATTTAATTTAATCTTTAAAAATTATTGTACAGCCACAGGAGGCAAGGTTCTAGGTAAGATGCTGGGGGAGGCAGAGGCACAAAAATGAGTTAGACTTTATTAGAAATACTTTACTAGAGATGGAGCACAGAGGAGAAAGTGAGACTGAATTAGGCCTTAGAGAATGGAAGACGGGGGGCTTCAAAAAGCACTGTGTTCTAGAAAGAATAGAGCTTGCACACAAGGAGAAGCTGGCTGACGGCGGGGAACGCTGTAAAGTGAGAAGAAACACAAACAACCTAGCCCCTGGGGTGCTGATGGCCATGTCGTGAGTACCATGTAAACCACTACATTATGGGTAGTAATCACAGAATCTTTTATTTTTTTAAACTTTATTATTTTTTAATTTTTTTCATTTATTTCTGACAGAGAGAGAGAGAGAGAGAGACAGAGTGAGCAGGGGAGGGTCAGAGAGAGAGGCAGACACAGAATCCGAAGCAGCTCCAGGCTCTGAGCTGTCAGCTCGACCCCACGAAGTGTAAGATCATGACCTGAGCCGAAGTCAGACGCTCAACCGAGCCACCCAGGTGCCCCACTCTTTGATTTTTTTAATGTTTACTCATTTTTGAGAGAGAGGAAAAAAAGTACGAGTGGGGTGGGGAGGGGGGAGGGGGGCAGAGAGAGAGGGAGGGACACAGAATCCGAAGCAGGCTCCAGGCTCTGAGCTGGCTGTGAGCACAGAGCCCGATGTGGGGCTCGAACCCATGCACCGCGAGATCAGGACCTGAGCCGAAGTTGGATGCTTAACCGACAGAGGCCCCCAGGCGCCCCTGTAATTATAGAATCTTTACAGGGAAGAGGTTCAGAGACCACATGGCCCCAACTCCCTCCTGTCACCCAGCCCACAGATTTACTCAAGCAGAGACTGGGCTGCAACGATCCCAGCGACAGACACCCTCTGAGGAGCAGGCAGCTGTAGTGGTCGGATGCCGGTCAGATGCCCTTCTCACACGGTACTCCTTGCAAGCACCAAAAGCAAACCCCTTTTGACAACCAAATGCTTAGGTTTTTCTAAGAGGCTAGAAATGAAGGAAAATATTTTAAATGGTAAAAGGCATGAACTTCAGTCACAAAGGCCCAACTGTAAGAGTTCCACTTGGCTGTGTTTAGACCTTGTATCAATTCAAAACTTGTTATCGTCAGTCGTCAAGAGATCAAAGTTTCTGAGAGCTCTAATCAAGTAATTAAATTGTGTCTGAGATTATAAGGCTAGACGTGACTAGCAAAAATGCCATCTTCTACACACTCATACCCTCATTACCCATAGCTGAAAGCACACTTAATCCTATTCGTGATGAATTTCACCTTTCAGGTAACTCCTGGTCTTAATTTTTATGAAATGCTGGGTTTTTTATGTGCCTCCTGTGGTATCCGTCTTAACCCATATTTCCCCAAGCCAGTCAAAAGCCAAAAAGTCTGAAGACAATCCTTAGCACAATTAGTACAATTGAACAGAAAATATTTAATAAGATGCATTCAGGTAATTATAGCATTTAATGTATATTCACATTGGAAAAATACTGAATTTTCATCAATCCTTATGTCTTCCAAATGAGATATATCTAATTTCACTTCTTTTTCCATGGTCCTAAAATGTGAAGATGAAATAAAAACATCTCTGTATTTTAGGAGCACCTGGGTGGCTCTGTCGGTTAAGCGTCTGACCTCTGCTCAGGCCATGATCTCATGGTTCATGGGTTTGAGTCCCATGTTGGGCTCTGTGCTAACAGCCAGCTCAGAGCCTGGAGCCTGCTTTAGATTCTGTGTCTCCATCTCTTTCTGCCCCTCCTCTGCTCATGCTCTCTCTCTCAAAAATAAATAAACATAAAAAAAGAACATTTCTGCATTTAAAATGGTGAGAAAACTGATGCATCAGAAAGTTATAAAACTAGGGGCACCTGGGTGGCTCAGCCAGTCGAACATCTGACTCAGGTCATGACCCCACAGTCATGGCACCGAGCCCCATGTCAGGTTCTGCAATGGGCGTGGAACCTTCTTGAGACTCCCTCTCTGACTCTCTCTCTCTCTCTCTGTCCCTCTGCCCTTCCCTCGCTTGCATGCACTCTCTCTGTCTCTCACTCTCTTTCTCTCTCAAAAACCAAAACAAAAACAAAAACATTACAAATCTACTAAACTGTGAAGTCTAAACCTGGCACCGGACTCTCCCTTTACAAACGATGCAGCTGTTCACACTGGTGAGTCGGCGTCAGCTGACAGCCCGTAGTCTGCTAACATCAGGCAGCTCCATCCGCCCCTCAACTCCACCAAAGTGAACAGTACTGCTCTGCGGGAACAGCTTTCTTTCAATCCATCAAGAATCAACCTAACAGGGGCGCCTGGGTGGCTTAGTCGGTTGGGCGTCCGACTTTCGCTTAGGTCATGATCTCGCCGTTCGTGGGTTCGAGCCCCGCGTCGGGCTCTGTGCTGACTGCCAGCTCAGAGCCTGGAGCCTGTTTCAGAGTCTGTGTCTCCCTCTCTCTCTGACCCTCCCCTGCTCACACTGTCTCTCTCTCTCTCCTAGAAATAAATAAAACATTAAAAAAAAAATCAACCTAACAAAGGAATAAGGATACCGCTTTTGAGTTTGGCTACGCAAGACGCTGAATCTCTGCGTAGCCCAGATGTCTACAGAGCTCCCTGCAACAAGTCCAATGGTCCCTTTGTCTGGAATATCGACTTTACTAGCAAACCTCCAAGTCTTCTGTAGCGCCCAAAGTATACCCACTTTATGTGCCAGGTTTCAGTAAACTTAAAACAGAACTCTTGTTAACATCACAGCATCAGTGGCCAACTAAATATTTATGCTTATTTTGGTATCAACTGTTCTACCATGTAGCCGCACTGGCAGGTTGTGAACTGATTACCTTGTATACGTTTTCACTAATTCAAGGAGATCTTACTCATTAGCACGTAAGCTCCACTAAAAAAACAGCATCCACCTGTGTTTAGACTTTCTGCAAGTGAACAGGTTTTCGATAAAGTTTGATTAGCACAAATGGGCTCCGCTTCTTTTCCTGAAGTTGAAAAATCCTCACTGGTCAGAGACTCCCCCTTACCTGGACACTGGTTAGAGTCGTATACTGGTATGCTCTGACGATCAGGTAGTTAGCTTCCACGTCTGCTAGTCCAAGCAGGATGTATTTCCACCATTTTCTCTTCAAGATGTACAGAAGGTTATCACTCCCTGGTTGAAAGAAATCTGGGTTGGCACATGTTACTTGAAAATGATACTAAGGGGATGCCTGGGTGGCTCAGTTGGTTAAGCGTCTGGCTCATGACTTTGGCTCAGGTCATGATCTCACGGTTCATGAGACTGAGCCCCATAGTGGGGTCTGCACTGAGGGTGTGGAGCCTGTTCAGGGTTCCCAGTCTCCCTCTCTGCCCCTCCTTCACTTGTGTGCTCTGTTTCTCACTCTCTCAAAATAAATACATAATACTTTTTTAAAGAAAGAAAAGAAAATATTACTATGCATGTTAATTTAGAGATTAAAGAGTCAAAGCAAATGTTCACTATGTATTTTGAATGTGGTGCTTCCTAATTTCCATTATTCAGAACCTAAATGCCTACAGTGACTCAGCAGAGTCAGGTAGATTTGTTTCTGTTAGGAGACCCAGGCTAAGGTGTCACCAGAGCCCAAGAGTTCAGAGAAAACACCAGAGAGAAAATAAGTAGGAGAAAACTGGTTAGATCTCCTTTCCTACCGTCACAGAAATATAACATCCAGATGTGGGCTTGGCTGCTGTCATTCCTGAAAAGCTACAGATTATCCTAAGAAATCAAAAGTTTTCTTACAAATCCACTGGTCATTTAATCCTTGCACTTGGTCATTCTTTTGGAAGAGATGTGCTTTCAAGAGACAATTAAGTCAGTGATATGTTTGGAAAAAAGACTTGGTGGCATCACTGAAGAAATTGCCCAAATTCTCCTTATTCAGGTCAACTGCAATTCACTTCTCTGCAGAATCTAGCAGGTGGGAGGCACACAGTCAGCACATACAGCAGAAGGTTTCATGGTAAGATAACCTGCAAGTAAGCATCTACCCAAAGAATTATCACTGAAGTCCAATTCGCAGGAACATCCTGAAAACAAAAAGTCAGTCTTACTCAACATAACACAGCTTGCAAGTCCCTGCTAACACCCCCGGGGGACCTCCCTGATGTGTCTATGAATCGCACTGACTTCCTTCAGGAGTTCAGAGCAGCTCACAGAGGAGTGAAGTCCGGGGCCAATTACCATGTGTCCAATTCAGCTTCCAACTCCTAATGTTCTTGCCAAGTTTGGTGCTTTCCCCTTATGATATTCCCCCCACAACTGGCTTCCGTTTTCTTTCAAAAAATAAGTCCCCTGTCCCGACACAGGAATACCACCGACCTGGTAAGGTTCATATTACGAGAGGATTAGCAAACACCAGTGATTTCAAGATGTGCCTTAAAATACCAAAAATGGAAGTACAGTCCGCTCTTGGTCTGGGTTACTCCTCATTTTCACATTCCTGGATTCAATCTCTTCTCCTTTGTTTGTTTTTTAAATTTATTTATTTATTCTGAGAGAGACAGAGACAGCACAAGTGGGGAGGGGCAGAGAGAGAGGGAGAGAGAGAATTCCAAGCAGGCTTCGCGCTGTCAGCACAGAGCCCGATGTGGGGCTTCCTCCTGAAGTCAGTGCGATTCATAAACACGTCAGGGAGGTCCCCCAAGGGGTGTGGGCAGGGCCCTTTCAAGCCATGTCCTGTTGAGTGGGAATGACTGTTTGCTCTCAGGACGTTCCCGAACCCACAAAACCATGAGATCATGACCTGAGCCGAAACCAAGAGCTGGACGCTTAACTGAGCCACCCACGTGTCCCTCGCACTCTCCTCTCTCAGGACGGATGTCTGTCATGACTAACAGCCCCTGGTGCAGAGAGTGGGCTCGGGGACAGGCTGCCTGGCTTGGAATCTGGCTCCACTAGTCACAACCGGCCATCATGAGCTGCGTGCCTCTGTTTCCTCACCTGCAAAGTGAGGATAACAGTAACATTCACTTTGCTTCCCTGGGAGGACTTAGTGACATAGCACGTAACAAAATGAGGTAAGCAATTCAAATGGTATCTGGACCAGATGTCAGTTAGAACCTTTCACATTTTTTGTGTAGCAGCTAAAAATCATAATTCTATAATGATTCTAAAACAACTTATGTGGGTGGGTTCAGTCAGGTAAGTGTCCAACTTCAGCTCAGGTTATGATCTCACAGTTCATGGGTTCGAGCGCCCCTGCATCGGGCTGTGTGTTGACAGCTCAGAGCCTGGAGCTGCTTCAGATTCTATGTCTTTCTCTCTCTGTTCCTCCCTCCTTGTGCTCACTCTCAAAAATAAACATTAAAAAAAATTAAAACAACTTAACCAGCCAGTAAGAAGGATGTTAATTCCTTCTCTCCCACTCTCTCTGCCCCTCCTCTACTCTCTCTCAAAATAAATAAATTAATATTTTTTAAAGGTGGGGGGAGCCTGAGTGGCTCAGTAGGTTAAGTGTCTTACTCTTGATTTTGGCTTAGGTCATGATCTCATGGTTCATGAGATCAAGCCTTACATCAGTCTGTCTGTCAGCATGGGATTCTCTCTCTCTCCCTCTCTCTCCCTCTCTCTGACCCTCCCCTGCTCTACTCTCTCTCTAAATAAACAAGCATTAAAAAAAAAAGATGTTAATTCCTTGCCAATTTGTCTTTCTCCCAACATAGACTTGATCTACACACAATGCATGCTTCAACATTCTCCATTTGGCTGGAAATGTGTATTTCGGAGAGTAGGCTCTTTTTATGGGCTTTTAATATTGTCTCTTAAATTTATCAACCACAGGAGGGAACAAATAAAACCTGACTCTTCATGGCACTTCCACTTTTTTTATTTTTATTTTTTTAAAGTCATCTCTACCTCCAACATGGGGCTCAAACTTACAACCCTGAGATCAAGAGTCCCATGCTTTATCAACTGAGCCAATCAGGTGTCCTGGAACTTTTTTACATTTCTTGTCAACTTCTACCGATACCGTTTGGTGCTACCTGCTCACAGAGTTACTATACGTAAATCTCCAGTCGCTATTTACATAGCATTCAGAGGGGCCCTCCTTTTCTAATAACTTTGACGAAAAAGTTTCCTGTTCTTGGTTTCACCTCGCATTTTATTTTTTAAGGACCTAGAAGCCAAACATTTTTATAAAGATAATTGGTCTAAAAGGCCGTTCTCACATTGGACCCACCTGACTGGAAAGCCAGCATCACCGTGTAAAACAGCAGCAGCAAGCAGTAGTTGATAAAGCTCTGAAGCATGGGCGTGTTCACTTTGTACTGCTCTGCCAGGTACTGGCTGGTAATGGCCGTCCCACATATGCACAAAGACAACATCTGACCCAGCGCGACTGTCTTCAAGATATTCCTGGAAAATGAAGGAGAAAATCGGAATAACTTGAAACTAAATTATACCTTTGCACATGTAACTGCACGCATGCACACGCTAAACACAAAGAAAAATGCAAATTATTTCAGATGGTTCTTTATTTCACTTTTTTGCTTACTTCCTAAATACAAAAACTAACGTGTTGTCTTTTGAGAAACTATGTCTTTTACTCTTTGACATTTCTGATCTCCCCTCGTTCCCCAAAGGTACATATTCCTCAACTTCACTGATCATTTTAGTGTTTTGTTTTTTTTTGTTTATTTGTTTTAGAGACAGACAGAGACAGAGCACAAACAGGGGAGGGGCAGAGAGAGGAGAAGACATTGAATCTGAAGCAGCTCCAGGCTCTGAGCTGTCAGCACAGAGCCCGACACGGGGTTCGAACTTGTGAACTGTAGGATCATGACCTGAGCCAAAGTCGGACGCTTAACCAACTGAGCCACCAAGGCCCCTAGATTGATCATTTTAGAGATCGTTTTGATGACTGAGCTGTGTCAGATTCTTTCTGAAGTGTGTGTGTGATTTTTTTAAAGCAACTTTAACTCTAGTTTTAAGTTCTTCCTATTCATTAAATGTTTACCTTTTTCTCCTCCTTTCTTTCTCCCAGAGACTTGATTTCTTCAACTAGAAGCAATGGCTTTCACTGTTGTCCGCATGCTTGAGTCACCGAGACTTTTAAATGCCAGCGTCCAGCTGCACCTGGGACCCACCACGCCATCACCTCTGGTGATGGGTCCCAGGCACCAGTGACATTCTCAGCTCCTGGGTGATCAGTCAAGGCTCAGAATCGCTGCTCTAGCGGCTGGCACTTCAGATCCATAGAATAAGATCCAGCCTCTGCAGGGACGCCTGGGTGGCTTAGTCGGTTAAGCATCCGACTTTCGCTTAGGTCATGATCTCGCGGTTCGTGGGTTCGAGCCCCGCGTCGGGCTCTGTGCTGCCTGCCAGCTCAGAGCCTGGAGCCTGTTTCAGTCTGTGACTCCCTCTCTCTCTGACCCTTCCCTGCTCACACTGTCTCTCTCTCTCTCTCTCTCCTAGAAATAAATAAAAATATTAAAAAAAAGAAAAAAAAAAAGATCCAGCCTCTGCCTTTTGACGTTTGAAAAAAGAGGCATCTTTACACCCAGGTCAGTGTCAATGGACGGTAGAGAACCACAAGAAACATGCCCCAGGGGTAGACAGTACAGAACCCAGCGGCCCTTTCAACCTCTGGACAAAGCGTTGAAAATGATGTCCGGGTTTCCTTCCCAGAGCAGACACGAGGCGGCTGCCCAGCTCAGGGAATACAGGGAGAGAAGCAGGGGTGGGCGAGGCGGGGAGGGAGTGCGCTTGGAGAGCAGTAGAGGTGGAGACGGCTGTACCATCAGAGGCAAAAACAGAGGGACACTTAGGGAGGCCTCTCCTGAGTCTCCGCTTCCCGGCATTTCTGTCCCGTGTAATCTCGTCTGAGTGTGGGTTAGGATCTGTGACTTGCTTCCACCCATTAGAACCCAGAACCAGTACTGGGATATCATCTCCACGGACATATTGCATGCGGTTATAACTTCCATCTTGCAAGTCAACTCTGCGACCCTCCTCGCTAGCTCTGATGAAGCGAGCTGCCGCGGACAGAGACCCACGTGGCAAGAACTGAGGTGTCCCGGCTCTGAGGCCGTCGGCCCACGGTCCGCCAGGAAAGGAATCCTGCCAACACGACCGTGAGCCGGCACGCAGACCCCTCCCTGCTGGGGGCTGCGGGTGGGTCTCCAGTCCTGGCCGACCCTGTGACTGCAGGCTCGTGAGAGACCCCAGAGCACAGGGCGGGGCTGAGCCACAGCCAGACGCCTGCTCCATAAAAACTGTGACAGCGAATGTATCTTATTTTAAGTTACTAAGTTGGTGGTAATTTGTTACACAGGAATAGATAAGAAACACAAAGGTGAAACTCTGGACTTGAGAAAGTTAGACCATAATCCGTTTTGTTCTCCACTACCCATCCAGTGCCTGGCACGTCATTGTCACTCAGTAAATACTTGTTGAACACGTGTCAGTGGATAAAGATAGAATCCTATGTGCCCAATTATATGGTGACTCCAAATATAAGACACTGCTCCACTTTCCCAGTGAAATGCAAGAGTCAGAGAAAGACTAGAAATTGTAAGTACCATGAGGGGACCCAGGGTGGCTCAGTGGGTTAAGTGTCTGACTCTTGATTTTGGCTCAGGTCATGATCTCATAGTCATGGGATCGAGCCCCGTGTATGGCTCTGGATGGACAGTGCAGAGCCTGCTTGGGATTCCCTCTCTCTCCCTCTCTGCCCTTCCCCTGCTCATGTGCTCTCTCTAAACAAGCAAACAAAAAAACAAACTTAAAAAAAAAAAAAGAGTACCATGATACAGAAGTGAAGAGTGGAAAACATTTTTAAGAGGAAAAGATCATCAACACCATAGTATCCACAGCTACGGAGAGAAGAGGTGGCATTGTGGTTAAAGAGACATAGCTGGATGGGCAAGCTGGAAGTCGCTTGTACCTTTGAAAGAAAGCTTTTTGCTCGTGGTAATGCCTAACATCAGACTCCAGTGGGCAGAGTGAATAAACTATTAGCAAGTAAATGTACCGAGCATAAATAGCTGTTTCTTAAAAATAATGAAAAGGAGGAAAGGAATAGGGAAAGAGTTTGAAGAATAAGCAGCAGTGTTGAAGACAGGTTTATCACCACCACCACCATCATCATCATCCATCATCATCATTCTCTTGTTAAAGGACCAAGGAAGCTTAAACATTCCTGGGAGATGAGCAGAAGGCAGTATGAGTAAAAACTTGAAGACTGACAAAAAAGAAATTGAAGAGACCATGAAGACAAATCCTGGAAGAATCAGGGACCTGGATGGAGAACACTGAAACTTTTGTTTAAAATTCTCTCTATATAAACCCTTCCTTCCAGAATTGCTCCAAGCAATGTAACAAATACGAAAAGTGCAGAAGACAGAATATCTGTTCTAAGAGTTTACAATGTATTTTTTCCTCTGGAATGTTTGTTTCAGTAATTTGCTACTAATCTCCCACCATCCTAGCGCAGGGCAGAAAGAGAAAGGGGATGTTTGCTGGGACAGTCAGCCCTAACCACACTAGTAGAGCTTGTGCGGTGTTTCAGGACAGGAAGGTAAAAAGGGAATGGGCGCTCTCTGTGCCTCAGAGGTTCAGAGTTTACCGGGGATACGCAGGTATGTAAACTAGGAATTCGGGCCCAGCATGACCAGGGCTGTCTCAGGCTAGTTTTAAAGACTTCAAGAGTTCACCAGACAAGCAGTCAGAAAAGGCATTCTAAGCAGAGAGGGCGGCATATACCAAGGCACAGAGCCCTAAAAAAGTATGGCACATTCAAGTGGGTTGGTTGGCATGGCTGCAAAGAGTGTGGGACAGTAAAATGGTGCAAATAAGGATGGAAAAGTCAAGAGTGGCCAGATCCAGAAGGGCCTTAGCTGTAATGCTCTGAGGTTGGTATCGTGTCTTGCTGGCGGTGACGAGGAGGGCAGTAACGTGACTAATAAGGCAGGAATTGTCCATTCCTGGGTCCCTAAACATGTCATAGCACAGAGCACCCAAACCTGACCCTTAATCCCTGACATGAAACCCAGTTAGAGAGGGAAAATGACAGAGGGAGGAGTCTAGAATCATACCCGGTTTCCAAGATCAGACAAGGGGATAGATCGCAATGCGGTTAATCAAGACCCCAAACAGCAGGAAAAGGCACATGTGGAGAGAAGAATAACACCATTCAGACATGCTGGATTTTGTTTCAGTTATGAGACAGTCAAGGAAAAATATCCAGTAGGCAGTTTGGAGCTGGGAAAAAGGATTGGGTTGCAGGAATAAATCTGAGAACCAAGAGCATGGAGATGGTAAATGAAGGTGCGACATGAGTGATGTTATGAAGACATAGCCCTAAAAAGTGAAAAGAGGGTAAACACTCTGGGAAACAGCAACACTAAGGGGCCGGGAGAGGAAGAGGAATTAGAAATGGGGATGAAGGGTCATGGCCAGAGAAGAGGGAAAGAACATTCTGGAAGCACAAGATGCCATGTCAAGGAGGAGGTTCTCGACTGCTGGGGCCGCGGCAAATTTCTCCGAACTTCTCCACCCTCCACAAATCCACTCCCCACTGGGTAGCAGGAGTCCATGATCGAGCTGCTAACATGATGGACCCGCCCACGCTTCCCGACACCTGTCTATGGTTCCCCTTTGCCCTTAGACGAAAGCCAAACTTGAAAATGGCCTGCAGAGCCACCCACCATCTGACCCCTGGCTCGCTTGCCTGTCTCATCTTGGACTCCTCTCACAGCTTTCATTTTCATGTGAAACCTCTACGGGATATTTAACATATAACAAAGCATATTGTGTAGCCAACATGTATTTATGTACCTACCAGGGAGCTCAGAAACTTAAATACTGGCAATGTCAACAGAGCCCCCTTGGGTTCTCCCCAATGTCAGCTCCCTGAGGTGACTTCTTCTTCCAGAACTTGGTACTTATCATCCCACGCATTTCCATAGATTTTAATATTTCTGTAAATATCCCTAAGCAATAAATAGTGTCATTTTGCTTCATTTTAAATTTTACAGAGACAGCATGAGGGGTATGTACACTTTTGCAACCCATTATTTGGATCAACACTGAGCATCATCCAAGTTGGTAGGTTGGTTGTGGTTCATTCCTTTCCACTACGTGACCATATCGCTTTATCCATTCCCTTCCTGATACGTAGGTTGTATCGCTATGCGTGTGCGCGTGCACGTATGCATGCACTCTTATGAATAAAGTCCCTACAAACATCCCTGTACACGCCTCCTGATGTACATATGTAAGAGTTTTCCTGGAGTTCAGCAAATTGGTGCAAATGGGTTGCTGATGTGCCAGGACAGAATCTCCTCAGGACTGGGGCCCCTGGGGGGCTCTGTCGGTTATGCGTCCAACTGTGGGTCTCGGCTCAGGTCATGATCCCAGAGTCATGGGATGGAGCCCTGCGTTGGGCTCTGTCCTAACAGCATGGAGCCTCCTTGGGATTCTCTATCACTCCCTCTCTGCCCCTCCACCCCCCAAAATAAATAAACACTTTAAAAAATCTCCTCAGGATGGCCTGATAGGAACTACTCAGAGTACCCTGCAGATAGAATGACTTCCTATTTGTTTCAGGAAGTTCAAAGGAATCATTTGGAGAAATCTCTAACAGTGGAATTGTTGCTCTTAGGGCAGAAGCATCAGTTTTACTTGTTTTGCTAGAATGTTCTTCAAAGGGTTCTATTACTTCATGCTGTTTACTCAGTTACTTTCAAAAGGAAGGAACTGAAGGCACCCCACTCTTCAAAGGGTAAGAATGAGATCAGTAACTGGCTAGATGGAAAAACATCTTTTAAGGCCACTGAAGGATATTTTCATCCAGGTGAGCACAGAGTTCAGGACTTGCTCCCGCTAAGGGCTACATTCTTTCTAGGAAGACTCTCCCTATCCCAGGCACGTGAGGCAAAATGGGTCTCAGGGTTCTGACCTGTTCCTCTTGTGCTCCCTTCTTTCTGAAGGAGATGCTGATTCTAGATTTTAGGCCGCTCTATCCTAGACAAAAGGAATTCGCTCCTTGGTCCATATAGCGAATTAGGAGTCTACAGAAATTAAGGGGCCAAAGCCAAAATGAGGAAAGATGTATTCATTTTGTGTCACTATGCCCAGCCTCATACCGCTCTCGGGTGAGGAAGGGATGTCAACAAAGAAATGGTTCCAATTTTCCTGCATTTCAGGGTTCGACTGGTGTCACTGTAGCCCACATTCTCAACACGATCCTCACAACCCTGAGAAAAGTGTGACCGCCCCCCGGTTCCCACTGAGGGAAATGACACGGATTCACCCACAGTCGTACGGGGAGGAGAAGGCAGGGGAGGTGAGGGCTCTCAGCTTTTAAAAGGTCAGGGCTTCAAATCTGCTTAAAGACACTGGGTGTTACATGGAAACCAACTTGACAATTAACTATAAAAAAAATTTTTTTTTAATTTGCTTAAAGCTCTTTCTCCTCACTCTCCTTCTCCCACATCCCTCTCTTCACCCTCCATCCCTTCTCCATTATGATTCTAGAACAGAGCTCATGTTAGGAAACCCCTTCTTGGAAGGACCCCTGCACCCCACCCTGTGGGGAAAGCAGTCCGGCCCCATCTCTCTCCTCCCAGGCTGAGGCCCCCCTTCCCTCCACAGCGGCGGGGAGCCTGTGTCAACACACAGGGCGCCAAAAAGCTAATCAAGTGGCCCATAACCTAACCGAAGGCAGAACATTTTTCACATCCCATAATGGACTCAAAAGCAATTGTAAATCTGAAATAAGTGAGAAGAAGAAGTCTGGAAGCACTAAGCCCTGTTCGCAAATTGACAGAATCCCTCTAGAAAGCTCACATTTGCAATCTAAAATGGCACAATGAAGCAAGCTGTCCTCCAACTATAAAGTATCACCGTCTTCTAAAAAAAAAAAAAGTCACAAATTGAGTATGGAGATTTAAAGTTACAGGAATGCACTCCTCTTGGCTCCAAAACATCATGACCTCA
>NW_027532173.1:1784877-1813291 GCF_008692635.1 Crocuta crocuta | reverse complement strand
GCAAAGGGAGAGAGAAGAGAAGCCTACTCTGACTTGCAGAGAGATACCAAAGGGCCTCAAGACAAGTGGCTTCACCCCGAAGCACCTGCATTTCCCCACAAGGTCTAGTTCACACAATTCTGAGCTGAGCACAGGGCTCTCCATCCCGTAACAAAACCTGCTCCATTCTGAGGGAAGCCGCCAGAAGCCCGGGCATCCAACTGCGGGCTATGTCCTGTCGCCGCTTTTCAAACGGAACCCCCCCTGCAGGGAACTTCAATGGCAGGATGCGGCCCAACCAAGTCGTACTTCCTGAGGCGGCTGGGGCAGTGGGGGCCAGGCGGCCGGAGAGCAGAGCAAGCACGGGCTCTCCATCCTTGGGACGCAGGGGCAGGAAAGCGGGTGGAAGATTAACTGAATACGGTCCCTTCCGACCCCATTACTATTTGAACGTGTTGTATGAATTTAAGAATTTAAGGATCGAAAGAAGAGCTTTAAGGCACTTTATTCCTCCCTTTCCTTCTTCCAGAAAACAAAAAGCACGTATCTTTCAGAGAAGGCGCCTGAGTGGTTCAGTCGGTTAAGCATCCGACTTCGGCTCAGGTCATGATCTCGCAGTTTGTGAGTTCCAGCCCCGCACTGGGCTCTGTGCTGCCAGCTCGGAGTCTGGAGCCTGCTTCTGATTCTGTGACCCCCTGTCTCTCTGCCCCCCTAACCCGTGTGCTCTCTTCTCTCTCTCAAAAATAAATATTTTTTAAAAAAAGTATGTATCTTTATATCCCTCCCACGCCAAGATACAGACTCACACACACACTTGTTACTGATGCCGTATCTTCCACTTCCACTTACTGGTGTATTCAGTCAGGAAGCTCTTCAGTCACGGGTTCACTGAAGTCTGCTGGGTGCCCACCACGTGCCGAGTAAACGGGATTTCAAACTGAAAAGGCCCGAGTGTTTGCTGGTCCCAGGCCCTCTCCTATCCAGACCAGGTGAGGGGGCCCGCGCTCTGTGCCCTGAACAAACACCACGTCCCTCTATTGTAGCACCTGCCACACTGCTTGGGATTCTTCTCCGACCAACTCTATCTATAGTCCAAGAGGACAGGGCCATGCATCCCCCATGACTAACACAGGCCCCGGAAGAGCGCCTGGTCTATGAAAGTGCTTAACACACATCCGCCATTTTGAAACATGCTAAGGAGCTTTCGGTCTGGTCCAGGAGCTAGACCTCCCACAACCACACGTCATGGGGAAGTGTCAGTGCCGAGCTGGGTGTGCGGCCAGTGGGAAGAAAGAGTCCCGACTGCCCAGAGAAGGTTCACGGGGGATGAAACACCTCATTACGGACCAGAGGAGTAAACAATTTCCAGGAAGATTCGGGAATGAAGAAAAAGCCATATGGGTTCTTGCCTGCTTCAAACACCAGTTTTACATCAAATATACATGAGATGCAATGATTGGATTGATTCATTTCTTTGGCTCTTCTTGACTTGCAAAGTCAGACCAGTAGTCCTGCACTTAGGTGTGTATTTAAAAAAAAAAATCATTGGAGGATTAAAAACAAAACAAAAACAGAAACACACAACAAAAACCCTGACCTCGGCCCAACCAGTTGAATGAGATTCTCAGGAGGTGGGAGCCAGATATCAGTCTATTTGAAGAGCCCGTTTGGTGAGTCTAACATGCCAGGAGGATGTCAAACCACTGAGTTATTCTCTCCCTTTTATTTGGAGAAAAAGAAGATTTCCAAATGACTCACAAAATGCATTGTTGGAATGCAAATCTCACGTTTTCCTTCACTTTATGTCCCAATCAATCCGTGCTGCTACATTGCACACTGTCAGTTAGAGGCCAGATTTCGTATCGGGGCTAAAAGACTTGCACGGAGCACAGCTTCCTTGGGGAGATTTTAAAACCCATCACACCTGCCATCGTAAATACCTGGTACAGAACAGTAACTTCCAGCCCTTCTATAAAAATCCTATTACACATCTGAAAAGAGATATTCACTTAGACCAAATCCTCCCATTTAGCTCCTGGATTAGCCAGTGTCTATAACTAGAGCATTCTACATTACGCTGCAGCAGGCTAGAAAATAAGCAAGTAGTCTTTCTTTACACAGTGAGACGCAGCCTCAATGACAGGTTATATTCCTACATTTCTATGATTCAAAAATTTAGCCATCCATGTATCGTGTAATTCCAATAAACCCAAGGAGCTGGCGCTTTGGAAGAACCCATATTCTGACATGAAAAGGCATCACCAAGACCACAGATACCAAATTTCAAAGATTAGAAAGTGTACTAGTACATGTCATTCCTCAAAAGCAAGCAAGAAACCACTAGATTATGTCTTACTTTGAGTAGCAGGGCTCTAGAATGTGCTTCTCATTCCTTCTGAGGTCTCTCAACTCTAGGAATCTATAGAACGAGTGACAGCAATCTGGTCAGAATCTGGTTTTGACACTTCAAAAACCTTAACGGTACTTTTTTAAACATTTTTTCATTTTTGAGAGAGAGATAGGGGGGTGCAGAGAGAGTGGGAGACACAGAATTTGAAGCAGGCTCGAGGCTTGGAGTTGTCAGCACAGAGCCCGAAGCGGGGCTTGAACCCAAGAGCCATGAGATCATGACCCGAGCGGAAGTCGGACGCTTAACCGACTGAGCCACCCAGGGGTCCCACGGTACTTCTGACCATTGCTGGCAAGAATGCAGAATGACACAGTCCTTACTGGGGGACACGACAGGGAAGGCATTTCTAGCAGTTTCACTTCTAGGGGTCTGTCGCAAAGATACTCTGACAAAAACACAAAAGGTGTGCATAAGGCTCTTCACTGGGCCAGTATCTACAGTGGTAAAAAAAAAACTAATGAAAACCCCTAAAAAGTCTAATGATGGAGCCAGCCAAAAAACACAAAGGAGTGGTGTGCTGCGAGGCGAGCACACCTGAGTAAAGGCGAGGCGAGGGGCGCCTGGGTGGCTCAGTCGGTTAGGGGTCCAACTTCGGCTCAGGTCATGATCTCATGGTATATGAGTGCAAGCCCCATGTCAGGCTCTGTGCTGACAGCTCAGAGCCTAGAGCCTGCCTCTTGGATTCCATGTCTTCCTCTCAATCTGCCTTTCCCCTGTTCATACTCTGTCTCTGTCTCTGTTTCTCTCTCTCTATCTCTCAAAAATAAATAAAACATTAAAAAAATTTTAAACAAATAAAAACAAAAGCAAGGCAAGCATCTCTGTACACTGCTATAGAGTGACAGCCAGGCCAGCCTTTAAAAAGAAGCAAATGTGGAGGGGAAAGGGTATGGAATGCTAAAGCTTACCTGTATTTGTTATTTTTAAGTGTAAAGATAAAACACAAGCTGTTTCAAAAGTTAGCAATAGGTCAGGAAAGAGCAAAGTAAAATATAAAGTCTAATATATCTTATTTTATAGATTTGTTTTAAAACAGAGCCTTGTGAATGTTTTGTATTACAAATATAGAGCAAAAATTTAATTTTGAAAAAGCCATGGCTAAAATAAAAACCAAAATGTTAGATGACTTAAGGATGTTTTAAGTTGGTAGCAAAACCAAAGAGAGAAGAATTATTTCAAGTGACTTTTTTTTTTAATTTTAAGTTTATTTATTTTGAGAGAGAGACAGAGAGCGGGGTAGGAGCAGAAATAAAGAGGGAGAGAGAGAATCCCAAGCAGGCTCTGCACTTGCCGGCACGGAGCCTGACGCGGAGCTCGAGCCCACCGACCGTGAGATCGCGACCTGAGCTGAAATCAAGAGTCGGACGCTTAACCAACTGAGTCACCCAGGTACCCCTCAAGTGACTTTAAAACACACTGATTTGACAGTACATTCCTACTGGAATCTACCATAGGAAAAATAAGAACTGTAAGATATCATAAATTGTATGGAGGTAGTATTGACATTAATTTGAGACTGTGTGTATATAATGCAGAATAAAGCAGGGAAAAATTATAACGGTGTGTCGATTTACAGTGCAAGGAAAAGGACATGAAGATGTAAGACGAAGGAGGGTAAGTTAAAAAACCCTTATAGTTCTGAACTTTACTGAAAGCCAGAATTAACTCATAAGGCATTTCATATTTTTAAAAAATACATAATTCCTATCTCTGTGCACTGAAAAGCCAGCCTGAAACGACGACCAACCAGCAATCACGAAAACTCTTAGAGCCAAGATACGGCAACTAGATACTGGTTCCCGCTGAAAAGAACGAGGGCTCCCTGGAGAATGGCTGATTTCTGTCCTGGGGTGAGAAACCTACAGATTCAGTCTGGGATTCCGGGTCCCGCCACACTGCAGGAGTCAGGACAAAAAGACAATCTGTACGTCAATAAGAACAAATGCAAAGGGTTGAAATGCCTCAAATATGTTTAGATCCATGAGTTAATAAACAATGCTTAAAATTTTTAAAAAGAAAACTCACTGGTCACTTTGAAGGACGCTATGGAACCAACAGCCCATTATTTTAAAAACAGAATGACAGAAATACAATGACTTACAACTCCTAATAAAATAATGAGTCTAGGCAATAAACCCCCATGGCTCCTTCCTGATGGCAATCTACAATACCTATGAAATATTCTTGCCAGAAAACAATAGGACCACAGGTAATGGGATCTGAGGACCAGGTCAATGAAAATATTCTGGAGATTCTATGGACTTAATGGGGAAAAAAATATACCCTGACTTTCAGTAACATTTAACTGAAGGTGAACATTCCCTTCAATTATAAACACAAGCAACATACCAGCAGTGCCTACGAGCTGGCTACCAAACCATCACAACCGTCCTCGGATCATATGACCACCATTGCCAAAATTCAAAATATCACTTACAATTATCACATTCAGCACTACTCCAAAATCAAAATCAAGATAGTTAAACACCCATTGTGAGAGCTCTTGTTTAATGTGTTCTTTTTATTTTTCCAAAGAGAACACCAGTAGGGAATGGGAGGGAGGGAGGGAGAGAGGGAGAGAGGGAGAGAGGGAGAGGGAGAGAGAGAGAGAGAGAGAGAATATCCTAAACAGGCTCTGCACTGAGCGTGGATCTCAATCCCATGAACCTGGGATCNCCCCATGGCTCCTTCCTGATGGCAATCTACAATACCTATGAAATATTCTTGCCAGAAAACAATAGGACCACAGGTAATGGGATCTGAGGATCAGGTCAATGAAAATATTCTGGAGATTCTATGGACTTAATGGGGAAAAAAATATACCCTGACTTTCAGTAACATTTAACTAAAGGTGAACATTCCCTTCAATTATAAACACAAGCAACATACTATAGTAGTACCAGCAGTGCCTACGAGCTGGCTACCAAACCATCACAACCGTCCTCGGATCATATGACCACCATTGCCAAAATTCAAAATATCACTTACAATTATCACATTCAGCACTACTCCAAAATCAAAATCAAGATAGTTAAACACCCATTGTGAGAGCTCTTGTTTAATGTGTTCTTTTTATTTTTCCAAAGAGAACACCAGTAGGGAATGGGAGGGAGGGAGGGAGAGAGGGAGAGAGGGAGAGAGGGAGAGGGAGAGAGAGAGGGAGAGAGAGAATATCCTAAACAGGCTCTGCACTGAGCGTGGATCTCAATCCCATGAACCTGGGATCATGAACTGAGCCAAAATCAAGAGTCGGCCACTCATCCACTGAGCCACCCAGGGACCCCTAATGTGCTATTTTTAAAAAAAGAAAAGAAACATACAGGGGAACCTGGGTGGCTCAGTTGGTTAAGTGACCAACTTCAGGTCAGGTCATGATCTTGAAGTGTGTGGGTTCAAGCCCCACATCGGGCTCTGTGCTGACAGCTCAGAGCCTAGAGCCTGATGCAGATTCTGTGTCTCCCTCTCTCTCTCTGCCCCTCCCCTGATCGAACTCTGTCTCTGTGTCTCTCTGTCTCACTCTCTCTCAAAAATAAACATTAAAAATTTTTTAAAAGAAACATGTTTCAAAAGAAACATTAATGTATATCACAATGTGTTTTTAAAGAACTTAATACCCAAATAGATGTAACTGGACTCCATTATAATCATATATATGTTATTTTTGCATTTAAAAGCATATTTAAATTTAAAATTTGGTTTTAATGAGAGACTCTTGAATGCGGACAAAAACTGAGGACTGATGGATGTGGGGGGGAGGGAGGATGGGCATGGGGGAGGCCACTTGTGGGGACGAGCACTGGGTGTTATGTGTAAACTAATTTGACAATAAATTATTTGTAAAAAAAAATAAATAAAATAAAATTTGGTTTTAAATTAAAATTAAAATTTTAAACCATATTTAGTTAGTTAATTTTTTTTTTAATGTTTATTTCTTTTTAAGAGAGAGCATAGAAGCACACACACAGGAGCAGGGGAGGGGCAGAGAGACAGGGAGACAGAGGGCCCGAAGCAGGGTCTGTGCTGACAGCAGAAAGCCCGGCATGGAGCTCAAACTTCCAAACTGTGAGATCATGACCTCAGCCAAAGTCAGATGTTCAACCAACTAACCCACCCAGGAGCCCCTAAAAACATACTGACAAGAAAATACTATAAACCCACCAGAAAGATACAATCAGCAAAACCCAGAATGTGGTAAACTCTACATGACAAACTGTTTCTTCAAAAATAAACTGCAAGAGGGGCGCCTGGGTGGCTCAGTCGGTTAGGCGCCCGACTCCGGCTCAGGCCATGATCTCACGGTTCGTGGGTTCGAGCCCCGCGTCGGGCTCTGTGCTGACAGCTCAGAGCCTGGAGTCTGCTTCAGATTCTGTCTCCCTCTCTCTCTGACCCTCCCCTGCTCACTCTGTCTCTTTCTCTCTCAGAAATAAATAAAACATTTTTAAAAAGTGAAAAAAAATTTAAAAAATAAACTGCAAGAGCAAAAGGAAGCTTATAAAAGAAAGTCGACAAAACACCTGTTGAAATGTATGGACTTACATGCATCTTGATGTGGAGAAACTGTTTTGAAAATTATGTGATAGTTGGGGAAATATAAACATAGACTAAATATTTGACATTAAGGAGTTATTGTTAACTTTTATGTGGAACAATAGTATTATGACTATGCTTTTTAAACCCTTCTCCTTTAGAGATGAACACTGAAATATTTATGCATGAAGTTGTATGATACCTGAGATTTACTTTCAGATAACCTAGAAGGGAGGAAGTGGTGAGGTATAAGTGAAGCGAGATAAGTTGATAAGCATCACAAATGGGTGACAGGCAAAAATAAACTCAAAATGGATTAAAGACCTAACGGTAAGACGTAAAACCATAAAACTCCTAGAGGAAAGCAGAGGCAGTAATCTCTCTGACATCAGCCATAGCAACATTTTTCTAGATATGTCTCCTGACGTGAAGGAAATAAAAGCAAAAATAAACTGTTGGGACTACATCAAAATAAAAAGCTTCTATACAACACAGGAAACAATCAACAAAACTAAAAGGTAACCTACTGAATGAGAGAAAATATTTGCAAATGACATATCTGATAAAAGGTTAATATCCAAAACACATAAAGGACTTATACAATCCAACACCCCCCCCAAAAAAATCTAATTTAAAAGGGGCAGAAGACATGAGCAGTCATTTCTTCAAAGACATCCAGATGGCCAAGTGACACATCAAAAGATGCTCAACATCACTCAATATCAGGAAAACATAAATCAAAACTACAATGAGATACCACCTCATACCTGTCAGAATGGCTAAAACCAAAACCACAAGAGATAACAAGTATTATACAGAGAAAGGAACCCTCTTACACTGTTGATGGGAATGCAAACTGGTGCAGCCACTGTGGAAAATAGTATGAATGGTCCTCTAAAAGTTAAAAACAGAACTACCCCACTATCCAGTAATTGCACTCCTCGGTATTTGCCAAAAAAAAAATGCAAGAACACAAATTCAAGGGATACATGCACTCTTATGTTTATAGCAGCATTATTTGTAATAGCCAAGTTATGGAAGTAGCCCAGCTGTCCATCAACTGTTGAATGGATAAAGAAGTGATACACACACACACACACACACACACACACACACTCACTCACTATTACTCAGCCATAAAACAGAATGAAATCTTGCCATCTGAAACAACACAGATGGAGCTAGACAGTATTATGCTAAGCGAAATAAGACAAAGAAAAACAAATACTATACGATTTCACTCATGTGGCATTTAAGAAACAAACCAAATGAGCAAAGGGGAAAAAGAGAGAAAAATCAAGAAACACACTCTCAACTACAGAGAACAAACTGATGGCTACCAGAGGGATGGGAAGTCAGGGGATGAGTGAAAGAGGTGATGGGGATTAAGGAGGGCGCTTGTCACGATGAGCACTGGGTAATGTATGGAAGTGTAGAGTCACTATACTGTACACCTGAAACTAATATAACACTGTGTGTTAACTGTGCTGGAATTAAAAAATAATTTAAAAACGGGTGGCTCAGTCGGCTAAATGTCTGACTTCGGCTCAGGGCATGATCTCACAGTTTGTGAGTTCAAGCCCCATGGTGGGCTCTGTGCTGAAAGCTCAGAGCCTGGAGCCTGCTTTGGATTCTGTGTCTCCCTCTCTCTCTTCCCCTCCCCCACTCCCACTGTCTCTCTCAAAAATAAACATTTAAAAAAATTTTTTAAGTAATTAAAAAAAATAGGTAATAGGTACATCACAGCAGGCAATTGTCTCTACTTTTGTGTTCCCATAATGAAGTTTTTTTATAAGCCTAACAGAAATCCTACATTTTCCGTGATAAGGCTATGCAGACACCAAAACATCCCATGTATTTGCTTACTGCTGTAAATATTCCAACCAAGTGTGCTAACACTCATTCTCTCTTGCTAATCAGAAGCTTTGGTGATGTCTAATTAGTTAGAAGGGAAAGATAATAAATTCATCATTATTTTTAAAAAATGCAATATAGAGGAGTTTCGAAAATCTTTCAAAATACAGAATTCCTGATGGAAAAAATAATACGTTTACAATGGAGAAAACCCTTGAAGATTGCTGATCTAATAAAAAATACCTCACAGTGTATTCTATTTAGCATGTGTGTTTGGCTCTCCAGGTAGGTTATAGACTCCTAAAAGGCAGAAACAATGTTGTTTTCATTTTTGTTTATCAAGTATGTGAATCACTATGGGCTGGCTGACCTGCTGCAGAGGTGGAAAAGGCCACCAGAGGAAAAGTCCTTTCTGAAGCTTCTCTCAGCCTCTCTGCAGCTTGGGGGCCGGGGGGTGGGGTGGGGAGGAAACAAAATAGACTACAAAAAAGCAATCATTCTACATGTAACTTGGAAATGCAACCACCCAAATATCACCGGAAAGCATTCAACTTTAGAACAAAAATGTAAAATGAGCTGCAATGCATATTGAAATATATTGAAATGCATGGAGTGACAGTGGTCTGTGTTGCTGGACGATCTAAATTCTAGAAAAAGCACGTTTGGCAAGTTATCCATTTCTCCAGTCCCGCAGAGGAGCAAGAGTCCCCTGCTCTATTAACAAGTCACTCATAACTGGAAGGCAGATACAAGAGAGCAAACAGAAGCATGGGTGTCATGGAGGTGGAGGGCGGTGGCTTGGAGGGACACGTCATTTCTTTTGTCTTTATCTAGATTCATCAAGCAGCTTCAGATCTCCTAATTCCTAAGGAGACNTCATGGAGGTGGAGGGCGGTGGCTTGGAGGGACACGTCATTTCTTTTGTCTTTGATCTAGATTCATCAAGCAGCTTCAGATCTCCTATTTCCTAAGGAGATTTTNGATTCCCAGACACAGAAAACTGGAATATTCCACCAAGGGACAGAGGTTCAGATGTCAGCTTTCTGATCTACCGTGCTAGAAGCATGTGTCAAAACCACAGTCTGGTACTTAATGAAGTAAAGAAGCAAGCTCTTCCAAAAATCGCCCCATAAATCATTGTAACACCCATCACATTTCTTATATTTATGAGTATTATACAGAACAATGGAAGAGGACACTTCTGAAATTAGCAAAACATCTCTCCTCTACTTATCTTGACAATATGTCCTATCAAACATCTTAGACTAAAGGGCAGGTGGGGCTACCCAATTCTGCGGTGTTCTACAGCAATACAGCAGAAACTGACAGAAAAGCAAGCTTACTGAGGGTCTAAATCCAGCAAGGCCCAGTCCGATTATACCCAGTCACTTTAATTATAATTTAGGATGGGGCGCCTGGGGGGCTCGGTCAGTTAAGCCTCCGACTTTGGCTCAGGTCATGATCTCACAGTACATGAGTTCGAGCCCAGCAACGGGCTCTGTGCTAACAGCTCAGAGCCTGGAACCTGCTTTGGATTCTGCGTCTCCCTCTCTCGCTGCCCCTCCCCTACTCATGCTGTCTCTCTCTGTCTCTCAAAAAATGAATAAATGTTTAAAAAAAATTTAACCGTAGGGGCACCTGGGTGGTTCAGTTGGTTAAGCGTCTGACTTCGACTCAGGTCATGATCTCACGGTTCGTGGGCTCAAGCTCCGCATCGGGCTCTGTGCTGACAGCTCAGAGCCTGGAGCCTGTTTCAGATTCTGTGTCTCCCTCTCTCTCTGACCCTCCCCTGCTCACGCTGTCTCTCTCTCTCTCTCAGAAATAAATAAAACATTTTCAAAAGCTTTTTTTTTTTTTTAAATTTTAACTGTAATTCAGGACATTTTCACCCAGTATGAACTTCAACCTCTGGACCTCCCCAAACCTGCTCATTTCTGGAACTGTTTCATTTTATTCTGACTCCTGTGGGGACAAGCGCAGGATACTAGTAGAAGGGGTAAGAAGTCAATGACTAGAACGAGTGATGGGCCAAACTGCCGGGTTAAACCTTAAAATTAACAGAGAATGTAGGTGGGACTATCGGACATTTTCTTGGCTGTTTTCTTCTTTACATACATGTACATACCAAGATTTCTAACAAAGAGAAATCTATTTTTTTTCAATTCTGTGTTATTTCTTAAAAGAACCAGGAAAGTGAAAGGACCAGAAGCAGTACAAAGAATAACATTAGAACACTTTTGGGGGCGCCTGGATGGCTTAGGCAGTTAGGCGTCTGACTTTGGCTAAGGTCATGATCTTGCGGTTCGTGAGTTCAAGCCGAGCTCTGTCTCTCTGTCTCTCTCTCAAAAATAAATATTTTTTAAAAATTAATACAAAAAGGACTTATTGACTCCTCGTTTTGAATCCTTGTGTTCATCTGAACCCAGAGCTCATGTCCTCTCTTCTGTTTCACCCCCAACCTCCTGATGCCTGTGATTCTTTTTTGGCAATTCAAGGTTTCCAAACTGCTGACTTAATGCTCCCTGGATTTGCCAATGGGGTATCCATCATTATCAAATATTATTATTTATGTATTACATTCATGCTAATGGACCCCGTCCGAATACCTGGCTGTATGTCTTCCACCGTGCCTCGCAATTTACAAAACCTTTTCTGTGCCCTATCGTATTTAATTGTTGACCCACTGGACAGTGCAGTTGGGTTACCAAAGAAGAAATGGAAGCTGGGAGATGTGACATGGGTCACCCAAAAGATGTCCAAAAGGGGCAGAATCAAGTACAAAATACAAACCCCCAGCACAAGTAAAGTGCATTTGCTAAGCCTACCATGTTCCCTTCTCCATGATTCTGTTAAAATAACAACAGAACAGAGGGTCCATCCCTTTTTTTCTCTCTAACAAAAACTGATGAAAATGGATGAAGCTGCAAAAATACAGGTTGGATCATTTGACGGTCATCTCTTTTTTAAACGTCTGGCCTTTTATCTGATCACTGAATAGGACTTCAATATTATATTTTCCCATATATATTTATAATGGATAAGACATTCCTTAATAACTGCAGACTCAGTTATTAAATCAGTTACCAAGAATTATAATTATTTTATATTTTATTTGGAATTTTGTGTGCAAATATATCCTAACACACTCCAATCGATTTAATAAATACTGTCCATGCTAGNCTCCCTCTCTCTCTGACCTTTCCCTGCTCACGCTGTCTCTCTCTCTCCTAGAAATAAATAAAAATATTTTTTAAAAAATGTCTATTTTTGAGAAAGAGAAAGCACAAGTGNCTCTCTCTCTCCTAGAAATAAATAAAAATATTTTTTTAAAAAATGTCTATTTTTGAGAAAGAGAAAGCACAAGTCGGGGAGGGCTTCAAGAGAGGGGGGCAGAGAATCCGAAGCGGGATCTGTGCCGATAACAGCAAGCCTGACGTGGGGCTTAAACTTATGAACCTCGAGATCATGACCTGAACCAGTCAGGTGCTCAACCGACTGAGACACCCAGGAGCCCCTGCAATATGTGTCGACTTTAATCATCACGACATCATTCCACAGCCAATAACAGAAAGCTACCAATAGCAAATCCCCTGGAAAATTAAAGTTTGGCAGAAAATCAAATGCACACTAGTTGAAGGGGCCAGCACTCATTGCCTTGATTGGTTACTGAACCTTAAAACACACACACACACACACACACACACACACACAGGAAGTGTTCAGAGAGAGACAACAGCCACTGAAGTATTTGAAGGTAATGGCACCTATGGACCGGAAAACCACAGCCTGGTCTGAGGGAGGGAGCCGGTCTGTCTCAGAGATGATCAAGTCAGGCTTCTCTGTGTGTCTGTCCTGAGAAGGGACAGCCGGGCCATAGTACCACCCCAGGACTCCTCCCTAGAGGCCAGAGAATTCTGTGAGAAGTCTCCTCTACTCAGTGGAAATGGTCCAACCTGGCAGTGACCCACTTTTATCACCACTTTCTTAATGGCACCCAGTTCAATTCAGCAAATGTGTGTTACCACCTAGCAGGTTCCTGACGCTGCCAGGCTCCGGGAGCACAGAGAGGTTGCCGGCCCTGCCTTCACCAAATTCACAGCACAGCAGTGAAGACAAACACCAGAGAAACAGTCTGATTTATTCCCTTCAGCACAACACCCTCCAGGTCCACCCATTTTGTCAGAAACGGTACGATGGATGGGACCTAACCTAAGGTGAGATTTCGTGAGAGGCTTTACTCATGAAGNTTCAATTCAGCAAATGTGTGTTACCACCTAGCAGGTTCCTGACGCTGCCAGGCTCCGGGAGCACAGAGAGGTTGCCGGCCCTGCCTTCACCAAATTCACAGCACAGCAGTGAAGACAAACACCAGAGAAACAGTCTGATTTATTCCCTTCAGCACAACACCCTCCAGGTCCACCCATTTTGTCAGAAACGGTACGATGGATGGGACCTAACCTAAGGTGAGATTTCGTGAGACTTGAGGTTTCATCTGAGACTTGATGAATGAAGACAAGCTGTTTGGGTCAAAAGAAAGGCTTTAACAGGAACTGCTGAACCACAGAGGGAATGGCTCACTTTGTCCATAACCCACTGTGACTGGAGCCCATAGATGGAGCTCATCCGGAGTCGAGTGAGCACTACCTCACCTCTTTAAAACAGATCATGCAACTTTAAAAGAGTCTAGCAGGGCACCTGGGTGGCTCAGTCGGTTAAGCGTCAGGCTTTTGATTTCAGTTCACGGCACCATCTCACGGTTCATGAGTTCAAGCCCCGCGTCGGGCTCTGTGCTGACAGTGCAAAGCTTGCTTGGGATTCTCTGTCTCCACCCCTCCCCTACTTGTTCTCTCTCTCAAAATAAACTTTAAAAAATTTTTAAAAAAAGAGTCTGGTAATTCAAACACTGACCATGTGCAAACGCTGTGGGTTAGAAGAGTTGAGAAAAGATTTGCTTGACATTTTATGAATTACTGTTTACATATCACCAGCATCTAGGTTGTCTTTGACCTCTACTTTCTTTCTTTGTTGTTTAATGTTTATTTTTTTATTTTTGAGAGAGAGCTTGACGTAGGGCTTAGTCTCACGAACCACGAGATCATGACTTGACCGGGAATCAAGAGTCACTTAACTGACTGAGCCTCCCATGTGCCCCTATGCCTACTTTCTTACTGGAGCCACTTTTAGATTCTATACCAATGTAGTAGACTGAATAATGGCTCCTCAAAAGTGCCCATGCCCTAGTCTTCTGGAACCTGTGAAGCGGTCATCTTACATGCTGTGATATAATAAGAAGTATGTATTTTAATCTCGGCTCCCCACCAGAGCTCCTAAAATGCTTGCCATTTCCTAAGTGATAAGAAGCATCTTCTGTTGTTACAACCAGCCCTTTTCAAATACACCCAAGCTCACGTTAATGATGTGACTTTTGGAAAGCCCTTAAGGGGGTGGGGAGCTGGTTACCAGGGGAATCAACTTATGATTAAAGGGGTGTCACCTTCAGCCCCACCAAGGGAGAGAGGGGGCTGGAGGCTGAGCTAATCACTAACGACCAAGGATTTAATCACCTGTATCTATATAACGACGCCTTCTGCAACATCCTAACTGAAGGAATGAGACCTTCCAGGTTGGTGAACGTGGTGAGGTGCTGGGAGGGTGAAGTTCCGCACCCTTTCCCTTCCCCCATTCCTTGCCCTACATCTCTTCTGAGTTATATCTTTTTATAATAAACTGGTAGTTTAATAAATAAACTGTTTTCCTGAGTTCTGTGAGCCACTCTAGCAAATTATTGAGCCCGAGGCGGAGGTCCTGGGAACCTCTGATTTACAGTCAGTCAATCAGAAGTACAAAGTGGCAACGTGGGACTCACCACTGGTGCCTGGAAAGGGGGGTCAGGAACGGGGGGAGGGCAATCTTGTGGGACGGAGCCCTTAACCTATGGGGTCTGCTAACCCCACGTAGTTAGTGTCACAGCCGACGAGTAAGACACCCAGTGTGTGTCTGGAGAAGGAGAATTGGTGGATGTAAGGAAAACCCACATACATTTGTGGTCAGAAGAACTCAGTGTAGGAAAACACAGGCTTTTCCTTTTAGATGGCAAAAAGGGCCTTTGCAGTTGTGATGGCCGTTGAGTCACCCGGGGGAGGGGGGTATCCTGGATTATCCAGCGATGTCCCATCCAGTCACACAGCCCTTAAAGGGAGAACCTTTCCCAGCGGCAGACAGGAGACATGACCACAGAAGGAAGGTCAGACGGTCAGAGAGGGGCAGCGCTGCTGGCTTTGAAGATGGAGGGGACGGCAGGAGCCAAGGGGTGCCGGCTGCCTCCAGAAGAAGAGAGCAAGGAAATCCATTCTCTCCAGAACTTCCAGAAGAGAATGCAAGGATCCCACCAAATGCCTTGATTTTAGCGCAGTGAGATCTGCCTCAGACGTCTGTCCTGCAGAAGAGTCAGACATGGGGCGCCTGGGGGGCCCAGTCAGTTAAGCGTCCGACTTCAGCTCAGGTCATGATCTCACGGTTCATGGGTTCGAGCCCCATGTGGGGCTCTGTGCTGACAGCCCAGAGCCTGGAGCCTGCCTCCGATTCTGTGTCTCCCTCTCTCTCTTCCACTCTGTCTCTGTCTCTCAAAAATAAATAAATATTTTTAAATTTTTTTTAAAAATGAACTGTCAGACAATACAGACAATAAACATGTTGTTTTAAGCCACTGAGTCTGTGGTAATTTAACAGCAATAGAAGAGTAATACACTAGGTCAACAGTGGGTATGATACCATAAAACACTTGAATCATGTTATAACTATTCATATTCATCTCAGTGAATTTCCTTAGCAACAAGATAGTTACATCAAATAAATAGGAGTCTCTTAAATAACTGCAAAGCTGATCCAAAGACGATCAGGAGCCGTCTTGGATTAAACCATTTTCATCATTTGCCAGGGAGGAAATAAATCCACGCCACCAAGCCACAAACTACAGAACTAGTTGTATGCAAACAACAAAAGTAAAAATTGTAAATTTAGTGATCTCTTCTTGAATATTGTCCTAAGTGACTCTTAGTCAAGAATACAAGGGAAACATATTAATATTCACCCTCTATGCCATAAAAGGGAGGGTAATTAGCAAGGGTCACTGTATTAGGCTCTTACATACATATTTTTTAATGTTTGTTTATTTTTAAGAGAGAGGGCTAGTGGGGAGCGGGGAGCAGAGAGACAGGGTGACGGAGGATCCAAAGCAGGCTCTGAGCTGACAGCAGAGAGCCCAGTACGGGGCTCAAACTCTTGTAAGCTCTTACATATATTAATTTACTGGATTTTCATAAATCCTAAAATGTAGGTGTCATTTTGCCAAAATTCAAGGGTCTTTTAACAAGGTTCATAGGATAAGTAAATAACAGCACTGGATTAAAATCCAAATAAGATTCTAAAGCCTGTGGGGGCGCCTGGGTGGCTCAGTCGGTTAAGTGTCCAACTTCGGCTCAGGTCATGATCTCATGGTTCATGGGTTCGAGCCCCACGTCGGGCTCTGTGCTGACAGCTAGCTCAGAGCCTGGAGCCTGTCTTTGGATTCTGTATCTCTCTCTCTCTCTGACCCTCCCCTGTTCACTCTGTCTCTCTCTGACTCTCAAAAATAAATAAAAAAACATTTAAAAAAAAAAGATTCTAAAGCCTATGTTCTTTCCATTCTCTTATGCTAAGAAAATAACTGTGGGAAGAAAGTAAGAAAGGTGCTCAGTTCCAGAGTGCTGAGCTCTCAAACCCTATGGCATTTGGGTTGTAGCCGTCTTTCCCCCACTTTCCACACTCTGGAGTCTTTTATATGTCTCTTGCATTTGCTTTGCTAGATTATAAATGCAGAAACTATGTCACAGACATTTTTGTGCCCCCCCATATATGTATCTACACAGTATCTAATAATGTTACAATTGTTGTTGTTACCATTGTTATTGTTACTATTGTAACTATCATTATTGTTACCATTGTTACCATCACAGTGAAACTAGGGGAACCCAGAGTGGCTCAGTAGGTTAAGCATTCAACTTCAGCTCAGGTCATGATCTCACAGCTGAGTTTGAGCACTGGGCTCTGTACGGACAGCTCAGAGCCTGAAGCCTGCTTCAGATTCTCCCTCTCTCTCTCTGCCCCTCTCCCACTAATATTCTCTCTCTCTCTCTCTCAAAAATAAACATTAAAAAAAATTGTCAAGCAGTGAACATAGTATCTACCACATTGAGCGTGTCCTATCTCTGTATCAAGCACTGGCCCAAGAATTTCACATTTCACTGTCCTAATTCATTCAATCCTCCCAACGATCCTATGAGGTAGGTGCTATGATTATTGCCATTTTTAAAGAAACTGAAGCCCAGAGATGTCACACAATGTGCCCAATGTCACAGGGCTAGCAAATGCTAGAAGCCGGAGAGCAATCCAGGCACTGTGGCACTATCCTTCTGAAGTACACTACTAGGGACTTGAAAAATCTTTCCCATTACCCTGACAAAAGTGAGGCAGCTTCATAAAAATCACCGTGTGTCAAGTGCCACACTAAGTGCTTATATGTTACTCCATTTAAATCTCACAAAACCTCTCGTGAGATAGGGATTATGTGGACAGCTGTACCAGTGAGAAACTTGCCTAAGGTCAGAAAATCTGAGTCTGTATTTTTCCCATTGTACACATGGCCTCTCTGATAATAAAATAAGTCCTATCATACTGAAGATTCTGATACTATGTGAGGAGATCACGTGACACAAATTAACCCTGCATCTCTAACCATAGGCACTGATGAGCACAGCCCACTTCATGACATGTTCACAAATTATTTGAGTAAGGGGAGTAAGGGGTGTTGTAATGAAAATGAGAGAGGGCATAATCTCTCTAGGCGATAGCCTGCCTCTGCTCTCTGATGTGAGATTGCTTGAAACGAGAAAGCGTGACACACATCTGCAAATCACCTATTCTTCAGATACGTGTCCCAGGACCTTGAGTCCTGCAGCCTACATGCAGGGAGGGGGCAGCGTTAAACTGTGGTCAACACAGGGAGGGGGTCAACATGGCTTCTTAGCTCCAGGACCCTCCCCAACTCCAGACGCCTCCGGGAGAATTCTGCGAGGGGCACCAATGGGAACATACACTAGAGAGAGGCCAGGCACAGGAGCTGAGAAGGGCCGGCAAGGTGGGTGCAGGGAAGGGCAGGGTAGGTTCCGAAGGACGGGATCAGTGTGGGTTAAGGAGGGGATCGGTGTGGGGTAAGGAGGGAGCCAGTGTTTCAAGAGTCCGGATGAAGACAGTGTACTGCACACCGCCCTCTCTCCACCCACCCCAGTCTGGCACAGGCACAAAAGAAACCAGACTAACCCTGTTCTCAACAAGCAGCCAAGAAGTCACAGCCCATAAAACTTGAAATTCCTACTACTTCCTGCCCACGGAGGCCAAGTCACAAGTTTCGAAGGGCTGTTTTTTTAAGCTGTTGTAAAATCTAAACGAGCATTCCTGTGGATCATCAAAACAGAAATACCGTTTTCAAACACTAAGGGTTTTATTTGCTTATTTCTGTGTGTGGTTTAAACTGTCAAATGTGATCCTGAGGTCAAGACAATCAAGCAGTCTGCAGTTCAAAGCAGGAAATCTACGGCAGACAGAAAAGCCCGGGGTGGCCGGCTTCCCGGCTCCAGCTGCGTCCCTGCCCTCTGCGGTCTGGCACCTGAACCTCCTCTCGTTCTGTAAGGTAATAAATCCTCTGTTTTACCCACACCCGTGGTGAGCCGGATTTCTCACAAACACACTCATCCAACACCAACCGGCACCAGAAAACAGCAGTCTAAGCCTGATCTAAGAAAGCTCCTGGCGCTTGGCCTGGAGGGAAGGGGAGGCGTAGGCGGCAGGGAGATTTCCTGAGACCCCGTCAACATTCCCCGGGGATGACACCAGAAAAAGTCACTCGCCTCCTTCGCCAGCTTCTGCTGCTCCTGATGAAACCCAGCCAACTCTCAAACTTTTCAAAAGAACCGCCTCTTAAAGTTAAGCAAGTCAATTACCATTAGCGGGAAACCCGATGCAAGCCCCAACTCTCAAGGGGAATCCTTAAAGTCCACGTAAGCTGCACTGTGTACAGGGCCAACGGGTTAGTACAGAAGTAACGTGCAAAACATGGTTCTCTCACAGTAACACGGGTATCTCTCCCAAGTGGAAACACAGAAGGCCAACAGAGACCCACCTGCCCTAGTGATCAGGAGTGTGCAAGTTAGAGATATTCCTTCCATTCATCCGACTGTCAAAACCTTAGAAGTCTAACAATACCAAGTGTACTCAGCTGGAGGGAGTGTAAACTGGTACCACCACTGTTGTTGTTTTTTAAGTTTGTCTTGAGAGAGAGCACGCACATATATGAGTGGAGAGTGGCCATAGAGAGAGAGGAGAGAGAGAATCCCAAGCAGGCTCTGCACTGCCAGTGCAGAGCCCAATGTGGTGCTTGAACTCACAAAACTTGAGCCAAAACCAAGAGTCGGACGCTTAACCGACTGAGCCACCCAGGCACCCTGGTACAACCACTTTGGAAAAACAATTTGGCATTTTGTGAAGCTGAACAGTTAGTGCATACCCAAAAATCTAGCTATTCCCCCCAAAATGCTCTATATGCTTATGTGTATTGTAAAAAAGTCCTTATCCATGATTGATAGGAGACATGAAGAAGAATGTTCCTGGAAGTCCTGTTCACTACAGGAAAAAACTTGGAAAAAACCCAAATGTCCATTAACTGAACTAATAAAGTACAGTATATTCACAGCAAAGAATATTTATAGAGAGTCAAACTTGAGGGGTTTTGCAGCATTAGGCAAAAGCACGCATGAACCTTGGCAGTGTGATACGGAAGGGGAATTAAATCCCAACAGGTTATCTATGGCATGATATCCTTTTAATAAAGTAAAAACAAAATTATAATAAAAACACACTTTTTAGAAACACACAGAGGTACAAAACTGTAATAAAAAAAAAGAGAGAGAGCGCGAAAGAGCAAGGAGATGGTGAAATGACCTCTGGCTGGGGAAGGAGGGGGCAGAGGTGTGACCAGGCAGATGTAAGTTACCATCACAAATTCTAGTTTCAGGGCTGCTGATGGGTTTGCAGAACTCACTGCACGAAAATAGTAATTCAGCCGTTCCTGGGCCAACGGTGAATGTATGTAGGAGCCAGGGATTATCATTACCCCGCCTCCATGCGACTGGAGTCTAAAATGGAAACTAAATGAGGGGCGCCTGGCTGGCTCGGTTGGTGGAGCATGCGACTCGTGACCTCAGGGTCACGAGTTTAAGCCCCACGTTGGGTGTAGAGCCTTCTTAAAAAAATAAAATAGGGGCACCTGGGTGGTTCAGTCAGTTAAGCTTACAGCTCTTGGTTTTCGCTCAGGTCAGGGTCTCACGGTTTTTGAGTTCGAGCCCCACGTCAGCGCAGAGCCTGCTTCAGACTCTCTCTCTGCCCCTCCCCTACCTCAAAAAAAATAAATAAATAAAAATATAAAAAATTAATTAAATGATGCTTCAGGAAGATGTATTATATTATATATCCTGTGACTTTACATACTTTCTGGCTCCCCTGGGGACA
This sequence comes from Crocuta crocuta, assembly GCF_008692635.1. Lineage (NCBI taxonomy): Eukaryota > Metazoa > Chordata > Mammalia > Carnivora > Hyaenidae > Crocuta > Crocuta crocuta. The sequence goes on along the minus strand of NW_027532173.1, from coordinate 1,792,920 downwards.
CAAATAGCAAAAAACTTGGCCGGGGGGGGGCGGGGGGCGCTACTTGTCCAAGGCCTTTTTTTTTGTTTGCTCCCCAACTGACAAGAGGCAGGGTAGTAAAGTGGTCAGGAGCACCGGCTCTGGGGCCAGACTGCCTTGTGGGGGAGGAGGGGAAAGCCAGCTGCAGCCCTTACCACTGCGTGACTATGACTATCAGGGAACATACTTGACCTGTCAATCTGCTTCCACATGTATCAACGGGGGTGCCAATGACAGCGTTGTAATGGTCACCGCGGAAAACTGCTGGGAAGGTGACATGAGTTAATCCACCCCGAGATCCTGGAAGACCGAGCACGCTGTAAGGGCATCAACTAAGCTTTACTCAACCAAGACTGGCCTTTATTATGATTATCTTTTAATCTTTTATAACATTTATTCATTTTTTTAAATTTTTTTAATGTTTCATTTATTAATGAGACATTAATGAGAGAGAGACATTAATGAGACATTATTGAGACATTAATGAGACATTAATGAGAGAGAGAGAGAGAGACAGCGTGAGCAGGGGAGGGTCAGAGAGAGAGGGAAATACTCTGAAACAGGCTCCAGGCTCTGAGCTGTCAGCACAGAGCCCGACGCGGGGCTCGAACCCACGAACCGTGAGATCATGCCCTAAGCGAAAGTCGGACGCTTAACCGACTAAGCCACCCAGGTGCCCTTATTCATTTTTGAAAGACAGAGAGAGCACACAAATAGGGGAAGGGTAGAGAGAGGAAGACACAGAATCCAAAGCAGGCTCCAGGCTCTGAGCTGTCAGCACAGAGCCTGGCGCGGGGCTCAAGCCCACAGACTGTGAGATCATGACCTGAGCTGAAGTCGGTTGTTTAACTGACTGAGCCACCCAGGCGCCCTTCTTATATACACAAGCAATTACTCTGGGAGGCAATTTGCCTTTTCCACAGATGTGATTAGCATTCAAAGCATCTCTGAAAACTCCTCTTGAAAAACAGCCTAATTTAATTTCAGCCCTAACTCTTCATTGGATTTACCAAATCTTGTTGAGAAAAGGTTATTACTGCTCCTAGAAATCAACTGCTACCATTTCAGTTCAAAGCCAGGCACAAAGTTAGTAGTAGAGGCACATCAAAGATGAACTAACATCTCCTGGGTGGCTCCGTCGGTTAAGCATCTGACTCTTGATCTTGGTTCAGGTCATGATCTCACGGTTCATCTAGTTCTAGTTTGAGCCCCATGTGCTCTGTGCTAACATCTCAGACCTGATTGGGATTCTCTCTCCCTCCCCTCTGTTCCTCCTCACTCGCACGCTAAATAAATAAACATTTTTAAAAAAACAAAACAGGGGCCCCTGGGTGGCTCAGTTGGTGAAGCATCGGACTTTGGCTCAGGTCATGATCTCGTGTTTCTTTGAGAGTTCAAGCCCGGCATTAGGCTCTCTTCTGTCATCACGGAGCCTGGAGCCTGCTTCGGATCCTCTGTCCCCCTCTCTCTGCCCCTCCCTGCCCACGCTGTCTCTCTCTCTCTCTCTCTCAAAAATAAACATCAAAAAAAATTTTTTAAGGAGGAACTACCATGTCTAGCCTCAAGACAATGTCCCGGGCTGGTGACGATTACCTATTACGTCACGACATGGTAAACGTAAGGAGTTAGGAACACGCGCCTGAAGAGTAGAGAGAAGGCACCGAAGCCAAGATGCGTGTGAAGAGAGACAAGTAAGAAGACCGCCTGACTCAGTGTCCACACTGGGGAAGCAGCCGTAAGAGGCCAGACAGGGCGAGCACCTACCGGGGAACCTACCGGTAAAGGTGCAGCCTGAGGTGCGTGCAGGGGGAGCAGAGGCTGGTCTCCGTGCCCGGAACACCCTCTGAGAAGTGGCCCAGTGACAGGGGCCTTGGAGCTCACGCCGAGAGGCCTGGATCTCACAAAAGGGCCAATATCACACAACTGCACTTACGTGAGGGACCGAGAACAGTCGACTCCACAGAGCCAGGAAGGACAAGGTGCTTACCAGGGGCTGAGGGACGGGGGGCGCGAAGCCAGCACTCAACAGGTACAGACTTTCCTTATGGGATGATGCCTCAATTCTGGAAACGGACAGTGGTGATGACTGCCCGGTATCATGAAAGTACTTGACGTCACTGAATGTGCCGCAATGAAAACCCCTAAAAATATACTAATTGTGTTCAGGTAGAGGAGAGCAGGCAGGGAGGATGAGGAGGGATGGGACCAACAGCCACAGCTAGAGCTCTACCCAGTAACCACTAGTGCTCACACCTCCTCAAGCATCTGGCCTACAAGCCCAACGATAAAGCAGGCAGAGCGACACACCCAGTGGGTGCCAGACACCAGCCCGGAAGCCCGCCAGTTCCTAGTTCCCAACTTGCCCCCCATAAGGGGCCCTGGGGAGCCCCACGGAACCCCAGGAGCGTCCCCACGTGTGCAGAGCTGGTGCAGGTCCTGAAGGTAGCACGAACACGTGCAGGGGCATCTCTGAAACAGCAAAGCAGGTCTGGTCTTTAGAGTCAAAGGAAACTGTCACAACCCACCTCTCACCAGCCACGCGCGCTCGGGCAAGTCACTCACCTGCCATCGAAAGGCCACAAGAATACCCACCTGGGACTAAGACCTGACTGACGAACCTGAGGAAGATGTCTGATAAGGCGTGAGCCCGATAAGGGTGTGATGGCAGCTCGTGATGGTCCCTGGCTTCATCCAGGGTCCTCTGACTCCCGCGCGGGGAGGTGGCGGGGGCAGGAAGAGACACAAACGGAAGCTACAGGGACGCGGTGACAACAGGGGCTAAAGGAGGAGAGGGGACTCCAGGAATTTTCTGCAAGTGCCGTGGAGATGGGGCACCAGCCCTGGCAGCCCGGACACGGGAGCAGAGATGAGCACAAGGCAAACTGTCCGCCAGGGGCGCGCCAAGGGGGCAGGGACCGGCCGGGCCGCCCAGGGCGCCCCACGCNTGCTGCCCGTGCCTCTCCCCACTCCCTGCAGTATGAAGGTTCGGGCTGTCCAGCCACAACCCACTCCTCCTCCCAGCCCTCCAAACCCTGAGGGCTAATGGGCCCCGACGCAGAGACACGGCCTCCTTCCTCCAGGGCAGCGCCGACAAAGCCGGTCCCGGGCCAGCCTGCAGGGCACGGGAGAATCACAGCCCCCGGCCTCTCCATCCTGGGGCTCATCCTGGAGGGACTCACAGCCTGGCCGCTGGCCCTTCCCCGGGACGTCCGTACGGGGACAGGCAGGAGCACACTCGTCCCACTCAGCGGAGGCTGGGAGTGGGGAACTGGGGGCCGTCACTGGAGCAGCCTGCAGTCACGAACTCTCCGCAGCAGTTACAACGATAGGGCTCAATCAGAGGTTCTGGCCCAAGGGCGATTCTGTCCCCCCAGGAGGTAGCTGACAACGTCTGGGAAGATTGTCACAACTCGGAGGGAGAGCTATGCTGGCCTCTAGCCGGTAGAGACCAGGGGATGCTGCTACATCCTACAATGTACAGGACGTCCCCACACCAAAGAATTATTCCACCGAAAATGTCAAGAAAGTTGATATGGAAACAATGAAACAGACGGACAAGACAACATGGCTACCTTATAAACATACAGTCCGGAACGGAAATGTATTTTATTTTATTTTATTTTATTTTAATATTATTATTTTTTTTAATTTGCGAGAGAGAGCGAGCGAGCAGAGAAGGGCAGAGGGAGAGACAGAATCCCAAGCTGGCTCTGTGCCGTCAGCACGAAGCCCGAAGCGGGGCTTGATTCCCACAACCCTGGGATCATGACCTGAGCTGAAATTACGAGTCGGCCGGCCGGTCAACTGACTGAGCCNCAGCCTGGCCGCTGGCCCTTCCCCGGGACGTCCGTACGGGGACAGGCAGGAGCACACTCGTCCCACTCAGCGGAGGCTGGGAGTGGGGAACTGGGGGCCGTCACTGGAGCAGCCTGCAGTCACGAACTCTCCGCAGCAGTTACAACGATAGGGCTCAATCAGAGGTTCTGGCCCAAGGGCGATTCTGTCCCCCCAGGAGGTAGCTGACAACGTCTGGGAAGATTGTCACAACTCGGAGGGAGAGCTATGCTGGCCTCTAGCCGGTAGAGACCAGGGGATGCTGCTACATCCTACAATGTACAGGACGTCCCCACACCAAAGAATTATTCCACCGAAAATGTCAAGAAAGTTGATATGGAAACAATGAAACAGACGGACAAGACAACATGGCTACCTTATAAACATACAGTCCGGAACGGAAATGTATTTTATTTTATTTTATTTTAATATTATTTTTTTTAATTTGCGAGAGAGAGCGAGCGAGCAGAGAAGCGCAGAGGGAGAGACAGAATCCCAAGCTGGCTCTGTGCCGTCAGCACGAAGCCCGAAGCGGGGCTTGATTCCCACAACCCTGGGATCATGACCTGAGCTGAAATTACGAGTCGGCCGGCCGGTCAACTGACTGAGCCACGCAGGTGTCCCTGAAATGTTTTGTTTCATTTTGCTTTTTAAAGAGATGTGATCTATTATAAAATTCCTACTGGGAACTAGGGATTCACTCAATCACCTGACGTTCACTGTGTATCTATTATAAGGCAGGCGCTCTGCTCGGCAGAGTATACAGGAGGAGCCAAAAGTAAGTAGGACCCCCACCTCCTGGGGTCGGCAGAAGAGGCAGATGTTAATTAAATAATCTCACAAATAAAACAACGAAGGGAGGAGATAGGTGGGAGACCGTAGGATCCAGAGCTCCCTAGTCCCACACTTGCACAAGCCACACAAAGCCCCTCACCTTACACCTTGGCTTCACCAACGCCACAGAACAGTGGCCTCGGCAGACTAGCAGGCCAGCGGCCGACTGCGCTGTGCACACGGGGAGCCTCAGGACATGTTTGTTGAATGAAGAGATGAAGGAGGTGCAGTTCACCATCACGAAATGACTCCTTCAAATCTTTCTGGGCCCGGGGCACCCGGGTGGCTCAGTCGGTTCCAACATCGACTCAGGTCATGATTTCACAGTTGTGGGATCGAGCCCCGAGCTGGGCTCCTCGCTGAGCATGGAGCCTCCTTGAGATTCTCTCTCTCTTCCTCTGCCCCTCGCCCCATCTCACATGTGTGCGCACACACACAATCTCTCTCCCAAATTAAAAAAAAAAAAATTCCAGGCCTTAACCTTTGAAACAAAGAGCCTAAACAGAGAGAAGGAGCCGCAGGGCCAAGCCTTCTGCCGGACAGTCACAGGTGTGCACGTGTTCACTGGCTGACTTCCACCATCTGCTCCTCCTTAAGCCCATGCCCACCCCACGCCAAGCTACTTGCCGCTCCTTACGTCCTCGGGGACCCCCCCACCTGGACTGCCTTCCTCTCCTCGTTCACCTGGAACACCCTTACTCTTCTTCACCTTCCTGATCACCTTCTCTGCCGAGCTCCCCCGCCCCCACCCTGGTGAGCTTGATTCCCCCTCCTTCGTGCCGTCTGTACTTGGTGCTCACCTCTACCACACTTGTCGTAACTCTCACCGTAACTCAGTTATGAACTCTCTGGGAAACAAGCTAAGTCCTATTCAGCTCTGCAGGCCACAGAGTGGTCTAGAACCTGGTATGTCACAGATGCTCTAGGTCTGGCGAACGAAAGAATGAATGAACACACGCCCTGCACTGTGCTTCAAAAACAAAGCGATAAAGTCTGTGCCCTCAAAACCCTACCATCTTCGACAATAAATACACGAAAAGATGTAGAAAAACTAGTGAGAATTAAAAACTAGAATTCTAAGGGCACCTGGGTGGCCCAGGCGGTTACGCTCCCGACTTTGGCTCAGGTCAGGATCTCACAGTTCTGGGAGTTCAAGCCTCACATCGGGCTCTGAGCTGTGAGCGTGGAGCTGCTTGGGATTCTCTCTCTACCTCTCTCTCTCTCTCTCTGCCCCTCTGCCACGCACTCTCTCTCTCTCAAATAAACTTTAAAAACAAACAAAAAACCCAGAATTCTAAGTCAACATTATACTCAAAGAAAATAAATTATCAAAAAGTGTTTGTATAAACCATCATACATCCTCACAAAATTCAGAAATAAAAGACTAGAATAAACACACAAAACATTAAAATATAGTTAGTGGAGTGTAAATGATTCTGATCTTATTTTTTTAATTTTAAAATTTATTTTTGAGAGAGAGAGACTGTGCGTCCAAGCACACAGGTGGGGGTGGGGTGTAGGGGGACAGAGAGAGGTAGAGAGAGAGGAGAGAGAATCTCAAGCAGGCTCCATGCTCAGCGTGGAACCTGACACAAGGCTTGATCCCACAGCCTTGGGATCAAGGCCTGAGCTGAAATCAAGAGTGAGATGTTCAGGGGCGCCTGGGTGGCTTAGTCGGTTAAGCGTCCGACTTTCACTCAGGTCATGATCTCGCGGTTCGTGGGTTCGAGCCCCGCGTCGGGCTCTGTGCTGACTGCCAGCTCGGAGCCTGGAGCCTGTTTCAGAGTCTGTGTCTCCCTCTCTCTCTGACCCTCCCCTGCTCACGCTCTCTCTCTCTCTCCTAGGAATAAATAAAAATATTAAAAAAAAAAAAAAAAAAGAGTTGGATGTTCNTTCCTCTGCCCCTCGCCCCATCTCACATGTGTGCGCACACACACAATCTCTCTCCCAAATTAAAAAAAAAAAAAATTCCAGGCCTTAACCTTTGAAACAAAGAGCCTAAACAGAGAGAAGGAGCCGCAGGGCCAAGCCTTCTGCCGGACAGTCACAGGTGTGCACGTGTTCACTGGCTGACTTCCACCATCTGCTCCTCCTTAAGCCCATGCCCACCCCACGCCAAGCTACTTGCCGCTCCTTACGTCCTCGGGGACCCCCCCACCTGGACTGCCTTCCTCTCCTCGTTCACCTGGAACACCCTTACTCTTCTTCACCTTCCTGATCACCTTCTCTGCCGAGCTCCCCCGCCCCCACCCTGGTGAGCTTGATTCCCCCTCCTTCGTGCCGTCTGTACTTGGTGCTCACCTCTACCACACTTGTCGTAACTCTCACCGTAACTCAGTTATGAACTCTCTGGGAAACAAGCTAAGTCCTATTCAGCTCTGCAGGCCACAGAGTGGTCTAGAACCTGGTATGTCACAGATGCTCTAGGTCTGGCGAACGAAAGAATGAATGAACACACGCCCTGCACTGTGCTTCAAAAACAAAGCGATAAAGTCTGTGCCCTCAAAACCCTACCATCTTCGACAATAAATACACGAAAAGATGTAGAAAAACTAGTGAGAATTAAAAACTAGAATTCTAAGGGCACCTGGGTGGCCCAGGCGGTTACGCTCCCGACTTTGGCTCAGGTCAGGATCTCACAGTTCTGGGAGTTCAAGCCTCACATCGGGCTCTGAGCTGTGAGCGTGGAGCTGCTTGGGATTCTCTCTCTACCTCTCTCTCTCTCTCTCTGCCCCTCTGCCACGCACTCTCTCTCTCTCAAATAAACTTTAAAAACAAACAAAAAACCCAGAATTCTAAGTCAACATTATACTCAAAGAAAATAAATTATCAAAAAGTGTTTGTATAAACCATCATACATCCTCACAAAATTCAGAAATAAAAGACTAGAATAAACACACAAAACATTAAAATATAGTTAGTGGAGTGTAAATGATTCTGATCTTATTTTTTTAATTTTAAAATTTATTTTTGAGAGAGAGAGACTGTGCGTCCAAGCACACAGGTGGGGGTGGGGTGTAGGGGGACAGAGAGAGGTAGAGAGAGAGGAGAGAGAATCTCAAGCAGGCTCCATGCTCAGCGTGGAACCTGACACAAGGCTTGATCCCACAGCCTTGGGATCAAGGCCTGAGCTGAAATCAAGAGTGAGATGTTCAGGGGCGCCTGGGTGGCTTAGTCGGTTAAGCGTCCGACTTTCACTCAGGTCATGATCTCGCGGTTCGTGGGTTCGAGCCCCACGTCGGGCTCTGTGCTGACTGCCAGCTCGGAGCCTGGAGCCTGTTTCAGAGTCTGTGTCTCCCTCTCTCTCTGACCCTCCCCTGCTCACGCTCTCTCTCTCTCTCCTAGAAATAAATAAAA
>NW_027532173.1:1782662-1784768 GCF_008692635.1 Crocuta crocuta | reverse complement strand
ATATTACATTTAAAATTAATGTAAACTCATTTTTCATCAGAATAAAATTCGTTTTTAATTTTTTTTTATTGTTTGTTTATCTTTGGGAGAGAGAGACAGAATGCGAGCAGGGGAGGGTCAGAGAAGGAAGAGACGCAGAACCAGAAGCAGCTCCAGGCTCTGAGCTGTCCCCACAGAGGCCGATGCGGGGCTCGAACTCACGAACCATGAGATCGTGCCCTGAGCTGAAGTTGGGCACTTAACCTACTGAGCCACCCAGGCGCCCCCAGAATAAAATTCTGAAAATAAATATAACCGAAAATAAGCTTATCGTCTATTTAATGGGAAAAGGATACGTAAGTGAAATAATACTTAACGACTTTTGCTACAGACGCAAACTTGATAGTCATTATAAGAAACATGCATTTTTTTCATATACGAATTAGACTGTAGGTGTTATGGTGTAAGCTGCTAAATGTAGACAATTAAATAAATATCCTCGGGTGCTCCTGGAAACCCCTATCCTATCACAATATTTGTCATTTGAGTTAATAGCAATAAATGACAAAAACTGAAATTATAAGCAGAGTCCACTTTGGAAACAGTGTTTCTCATCATGAACGCCTGGTGCATAGTAAGTCCTCAATACCTTTTATCGAATGAATGATCTGATCATTCTTAAGCAAAGGAAACAAATTATCTATTCCTGAGGCAAGTATATCAGGAGTCGGGGTTACCTAGAATCCATCCCTCTCATGAAAACAGGCTCCAAATGTTTCTCCTGTGTTCAGTAGTCAGTTGCCTAAAAGGCTATTCTTTCCCCTTTTTTGTAAAAGGAGTAGAAATGTGTCTGTCCCTCTGCATACAAACCACCTCTCCATCTACTATCCACAAGGTAATAACACAACCACTCACCAGCCTCCACCCATCCCCATGGTTCCCTGGCCAAGGTTAGGGATTCGTGAAGCCAAACGCAAATTTGGGAGGTGAGTTTTAATACAGAGTTTAAAATATTCAATATGAGGAATACTGGATATCTAGTAAACTGCACTTTTCTGATTGCTGGGTCAGACTACGAAAAATTGCAAACCAGAATCCAAGGTGTCCGGTCAGTTGCCAGAGGTAGGAATGAAAACCTTCATGAACAAAGGAGTTCTACCAACCAAAAAAAGCTTCCAGCTCAAGATGCTCGGAATAAAGATGGATAAAGGGGAGCGTACGCAGAGTGCGGCAGAACAGGAGGGAAGCTTCTAGAACCCTGTCATCCCTCCTTCATTCATTGATCGATGTGCTAGGGCTGTGGGAGACAGAAAAAGGAAAAAGACTTAATTCCCACTGTTAGGGATTCCATTCAGGAATGTAAGATGGCCACAAACTGCTATCACACAAGGAAGCAAGTAAAAATCCATAAAGGGGTGCAAAAAAAGATGTGTTCAGAGCTAGAAGACATCTCCCTATTTAGAAAGCTATTAGATACTCCTGACTGTACAACATACCAGGATTTTGGAAATATTAGAACATTAGGAGGAAAAAAGAACTCACTGCCAACCCTTGTCATCACATCTTGCTAAATGGGCATCCATCTGGGATACTGTCTGCGTGGCATCAGGACCTCTGTCGTCTCCTGATGCAACACCACTTCGCCCAGGAACGGAGGGCTGATGGTCGGTAACAACAGGCCTTATACAGAGCAGCACCAGGAGCCAGGCCGGGGGCCCCGCCACGTAATCCTCACAATCTCCCTACAGGGTACGAACTGTTAGTACCCCCATTTTACCAACAGGAAAATGGGGCACAGAGAAGCTAAGGGACTTGCCCAAGGTCACCCAGCTAAGTGGCACAAATGGGATTTGAGTGTGGACAAACGGTGCCCTGAGCCATGGCCCCACCCTGCCTCCCTCCCAGCTGAGAGCCTGCCGACACGACCCAGGACCCACGCAGCTGGCGGATACAAGGGGATTTGGGGCCAACTTTGCCGGTTAAGCACATGCATCCATTTCAAGCTACACTTATTTCCACAAAAATGCACGCACCATTCGTGATCCGGTTTTGAAAACGAGTTTTCACAATCTTCAATTTGCTTTGTTCATCTGAAAGTAAATACATAAAGGCAAATGCCAGTTTTCG
>NW_027532173.1:1781978-1782386 GCF_008692635.1 Crocuta crocuta | reverse complement strand
AGGCAGGCTGAGCCCAGCTGGCCGGCCCACCCCTCCCTGGTCCTCTCGCGGCCTCGGGCAGCCCGCACAGGCGCCTCGCCTCCGTCCGCCCACCCGCAAAGTGGCTGCGACAACTGAGCCGCCTCATAAAGTGGTCGGGANGGGGCGCCGCCTTCCCCCGGCCTGGCAGAGGAGCCGCGGCGACCGGGGGCCCCCGGCGTGTATGGCACAGCTTTACGGCTCCGCGTCGCGACCCCGCAGATGGGGTGGTGCAGGGCTGCGCCCGGTGCGCGGACCTCGGGGCCTTGACTTCTCAGCCGCCTGAACTTTGCCAACTGGAGAGGAGCGACTGGCCCCTCCCCTGACCACCCAGCCTCCTCCCTCCGACTAGGAAAGATACTTCCTATCTCATCTCAAAGAACTGAAGAC
>NW_027532173.1:1739237-1781858 GCF_008692635.1 Crocuta crocuta | reverse complement strand
ACCCCCACCCCAGCCAACCCCCCTCCACCCCTCACCCCGCCACCCCCACCCCATCCGCGGCAGGAGGCTCCGCGGTTCTGGCAGAAAGGGGACGATCAGGGAGACGAGAGCAAAGGCGTCTTTATAGACAGGTGTTTCCTAACCACCTCCCTCCCTGGACGATGGGGCAGCGGAGAGGCGGGGAGGAAGGAAAAGCAAAATAAAGGTAAATTCAAACCAGCTGGAAGTTCTGTAAGAGAGTTCTAAGAAAAGAACGTCGATTTTGAAAACTGAAATGTAGCTTTAGGAACCCCAGGTTTAGCATCTTACAGGAACCCCAAAGTTTAAATGAAATTATTGGGGTTTTTTTAGTTGTTGAAGAGCACGGTCATCCAGAGAGGGATGACTGACCATTATGGTACAAGAGCATATGGAAAAGAGCTCCACCAGAACTTGGGAGGATTTTCTCTAGTTATATTTGAGCGGAAAAAAAGCAAGATACAGACAAGTATGTTTAATGTGGTCTCACTTTTGTAAAGCAAACAATCCATTAGACCTTCTGCATAGACAGCGTTGAATTTTACCTGAGCCCTGTGCTCCTGGAAGATAGTGAGAGATGACCCCACACTTCTGTTTCCTCAGAGGTGGCATATTGCACAGAAACACGCTTAGAGATGGGGCGCCTGGGTGGCTTAGTCGGTTAAGCGTCCGACTTTCGCTTAGGCCATCATCTCCCGGTTCGTGGGTTGGAGCCCCGCGTCGGGCTCAGTCCTGACTGCCAGCTCAGAGCCTGGAGGCTGTTTCAGTCTGTGACCCCCTCCCTCTCTCTCTGACCCTCCCCTGCTCACGCTGTCTCTCTCTCTCTCTCTCTCTCCCCTAGAAATAAATAAAAATATTTTTTTTAAAAAAAGAAAGAAACACACTTAGAGAAGACCCAAAAATGCTCTCTTGTTCCCCTAGGACGAAGCCAGATGCAGAACTTCCAAGTTCCCACCCTTTGCCCCATAAATGACGCTTAAACTGCTTTTGCCCACAGACTGTTCAGGACAAAAAGCTTGTTAACCAAAGTGGCTAAATTCCTCCTCTTCCTTCGGGCCTGGGAGCTTTCACCCACCTCAGCCTGAGGCAGCTTGTAAGCCACCTGAAAGGGTCCCTCAGGGTAAAAGTCCTCTGATCTGCTATTCAGTCAAGCCACCTTTTCATTCCACTTTCTCCAGGGCAAGGAAGAGTCCCCCAACCACTCCAATAATTCTTTCAAATAAAGTCTCTTATCTAAATCAGATTTGGTTGTGGTTTGTTTGGTTTTTTACATGTTTATTTTTAAGAGAGACAGCGAGAGCAGGAAGGTGGAGAGGCAGAGAGAGCCGGAGAGAGGAGCCGAAGCAGGCTCCGGGTCATCAGCACAGCCCGACTCTGGGGCTCAGACCCACAAACCAGGAGATCATAACCTGAGCTGAAGTCAGATGCTCACCGACTGAGCCGCCCAGGTGCACTCTTTGTTAAGATTTTATTTTCAAGTAATCTCCACACCCAACGGGGCTCGCACTCACAACCCTGAGATCAGAAGTCCTATGCTCCGCTGACGGAGCCAGCCAGGCACCCCAGAATTGTTTTTTATTTGACAATATGTATATGTAGTCATGTGAGCATGGAGAAAATGTAGGACACGTGTCAACACAGGTAACCTTAGAAAAGTTAAGGGATAGAGAAAAAAAATTTTAAGCCTGTGCTTAAAAAATATACTCCAGCATGTATGATATAGTCTGTTTTATCTTTTTTAATTTTTTCAAACTTTATTCATTTATTTTGAGAAAGACAGAGATAGCGTGAGCAGGGGAGGGGCAGAGAGAGAGGGAGACGAAGAATCCCAAGCAGGCTCTGTCTGGGCTGTCAACACAGAGCCCAATGTGGGGCTTGAACTCATGAAACTGTGAGATCATGATCTGAGCTGAAACCAAGAGTCAGACACTTAACTGACTGAGCCCCCCAAGGGCCCCAATATAGTCCCTTTTATATAAAAGTGTTGTGTCTAAACAATCGAGGTTAAAAGGTAGATTTAGATGTTATAGCAGGCTGAATAATATCCTCCTTCCAAAATATCCAGTTCATAATCCCTAGAACCTAAGAACGCTGCTTTGTATATGTGGTGTCTCTCCTGATCAGATGGGGGCCCCCAAATGTGGGGTGACCCAGTTAAGTAGGAGTCAGTGGCAGGTCAGTGAAAGAAAGGATTCACCCAAAGGAAAACAAAGGAGATAGATAGAAGTTTATTGAACCCTCTGCAAGGGAGCTTTGGGCCTGGACAGCACAGGAGAGACTCTGCCACAGGCAGTGGGCTGGGGGCTGTAGTTAAACGGGAAGGTAAAATAGTATGGGAGGTGCGAATTTCCTTTTGTGGTACCTGTGTCCAGGCGTAATAGCCCATTGGTCGGTGAGGGCTTACAGATATTTTGAGGCGAGTCACCTGATAAGGCTGTTTGTATTTGGCCAGGGGGGAAATATGGGCCCTTTCCACATTCCATCGCTCAGGCCTGTTGCCTAAACCCGGCCTCTACAATATAGCAAGAGAGATTTTGCAGATGTTTATTAAATGCTGTATCTTGAGATGTGGAAATTACCCTGAATTATCTGATGAGTTTTAATGTAATCACAGGCCTCCTTATGAGAGAGAAGCAGATGGAGGTTTACAGAAGGGAAAGTGATAGTGTTACGAGGCAGAGATTGGGGAAATGCGCTGAGAAAACCCGCAGACCAAGGAGTCAGGGCAGCCACTGTCAGCTCAGCCCCTCAAGAAGGAAGTAGCCTTATCTGTAGCCCAGTAAAACTGATTTCCAACTTCTGACCTCCAGTGCTGTCAGAAAATAACTTTGTGTAGTTTTAAGCCACTACACTGGTGGTGATTTGTTACAGCCGCCATAGGAAACAAATGCAGACTGTATACACACTAACTTGTAGAGACCATGATACATTGTCAAGTGAAGAAAGCAGGTTGCAGACTTGCAGAATAATTGCATAATATGATTCTGTTTTACTGAACACCACCAAGGAAGTAACCAATATCTTTACGTATCCATATACATTTATACACCTTTATTTATGCTCGCTTGTGTCTATATGACCAAGAAGAAGGTATGGAAGGGTATATACCAGGCTATTGATTTAAGTCATGGGAGTTAAGGGGGGCGGGGATGGAGAAGGGAGGAGAACTCATCTTGTGTTCTTACTGTGGGCCTATGCTACTTCTGCAACCTGAAAATATTCAACTAAGACATTTTTTCCCACAGGTCATATTAATCCTAATTAATGTATTAGGTTCAATGTATCACCCCCACAGGAAAACGAGGTCAGGAAATATAGTCATCCACTGATGTGGATTCTGAAATTATGGACAAAGTTATGGGGCACCTGGCTGCCTCAGTCGGCTGAGTGTCTGACTTTCGATTTCAGCTCAGGTCATGAGCCCAGGGTTGTGTGGGATCAAGCCCTGGGTCGGACTCAGAGCTTAGGGTGGAGCCTGCTTAAGATTCTCTCTCTCTTTCTCTCTCTCTCTCTCTCTGTTTCTCCCTCCCCCCAACTCATGCTCTTTCTCTCAAAAATAAATAAATAATGAAGTTATGAACAAAGTTCTATGTATTTTCTAAACAGAAAACTTTCCTCGAAGAGTAGCAATAGTAGTATTGCTGGGGCGCGGGGTGGCTCAGTCGGTTAAGGGTCTCACTTCAGCTCAGGTCACGATCTCACGGTCTGTGAGTTCAAGCTCTGCATCAGGCTCTGTGCTGACAGCTCAGAGCCTGGAGTCTCCTTTGGATTCTGTGTCTGCCTCTCTCTCTGCCCCTCCTCTCATACTCTGTCTCTGTCTCTCTCTCTCTCAAAAATAAACAAATTTTAAAAATGTTATTAAAATTTTTATATAAAAACATAGTAGTGTTGCTTCCAAAGGAGCTCATCTCCTAACTGAAGATTATTGGTCAGTCTGCATTATTTTGATTTCAGGATTAAAATGTATTGAACGGATCTGTGGGCATCAGTCCACAAGATTTTATCAAAGTAAATTTACTGAAAAAAAATTATTTGGGGATTGAGAGATTTTGCACATAATAGCCTTACTTCTTACAAGTACCAAAAACCAGCTACCCCTTATTGAGCACCTACAGTATGCCAGACCTTTTGTATACATTTTCAGTTCTGTTCCAGTTATCTATGGTACATATCAAATCACCCAAAATGTTAGTGGCTTCAAACAATAATCATTTTATTATCTCTTGTGGTTTCTGTGGGTCAGAAATTTAAGAAGTTTGGGGCCAGGAGGCTCTCACTGACAGTCTTTCATGCAGTTGCAATCAGAAGACAGCAGACGCTGGAAGTTGGGGTGTCAAGGGGTGGTGGGGCTGGAGCATCCTGGGACTGACCAGCCTCACTCTTCACTGAGTCCCGTGTGGTCTCCTGTTGTGGGCTAATTGGGCTTCCTCACAGCCTGCTGACTTCGAGGTAGTTAGTCTGCTTATATGGCAGGTGGTTCCTCCCCCCCCCATCCCCGCTCCCCGGCCAAGCTAGTGTCCCCAGAGGTGGAAAAAAAGTCAAAACATTGTTAATGTCCTCCAGCCAAAGACCACCAAGAATACACATGTAGTTAAACAAGCTGAACTGATTACTCCTTGCAGCAAGGGAGAAAAGCCTCATGGGAGAAGCACTGGCTGCGTCCGTAAGAGGATGTTAGAAAGAACAAGACAAAGACATTGGAAAGAACAGGATTGGGGCTTTGGTTGAATGTTTGAGGAAGGATGTAAGGAAGCGAGGATTTGCTCAGGGTTGAATGCTGTTTGACTGGATGCAATTCTGATTGGTATCTCACTCAATAAATCATGGGGCGCCTGGATGGCTCAGTCAGTGAAGCCACCTTTTGATTTTGGCTCAGGTCATGATCTCACGGTTTGGAAGATCGAGCCCCACATCAGGCTCCATGCTGGGCTCTGTGCTGGGTTGTGGAGCCTGCGCAAGACTCTCTTTCTGCCCTGTCCCCACTCATGCGCAGCTGCTCTCACTCTCTCTCCCTCCCTCCCTCTCTCTCTCTCTCTCCCTCTCTCTCTCAAAATAAATAAATACACATTAAAAAACCCAAATCTTATGTATACGGAGGGCAGAATAGTGTGGGGATAAACTGCAATTGGTAAAGAAGCAGCAGCCCCTCATCTCGACCAAGAGAGAAGGAGAGTTGGTATTTTGTGGGTGGCACAGCAATCCTGTTTGTTGCTTAAATAAAATTATGAACTGCCCTTGCTCTGTCTCATTTTATCATGGTCTCCGAGGAATCTTGTCTTTGATTGATACTCTGTGAGATTGCTTACGTCCAGTAACAGAAACAAGTGGCCTAGCTGTGAGTGCCAGGCAAGCTTCTGAATGTTAATGACTGCCTTTTTCCCCCCCTTAGTATCTCCTTTTATGGCCAAGTATCAGAAGTCACATGGGATCATCTTCATTATAATCACAGGTTTTCTAGAAGCAGCTGGGTGGCTCAGTCGGTTAAGCATCCAACCACAATGATCTCGTGGTTCGTGAGTTCGAACCCCACATTGGACTCTGCGCTGACAGTGCTGAGCCTGCTTGGGATTCTCTCCCTTCCTCTCTCTCTGCTGCTGTCCCACTCTCTCTCTCAAAATAAATAAACTTTAAAACAAAATTTTAAAAAAAATCCCAAGGTCATCTAGATGCAAGGGGAAGGAACATAGACCTGTTCTGGATTGAATGCTTGTGTCCCTACAAAATTCCTATCTTAAAATCTAACCCCCAGTGTGATGGTATTTGGAGGTGGGAACTTTGAGAGGTAACTTAGGTTACGAGAGTGCAGTCCTCGTAAACAGAGGCCATGGAGCTGGCTCCCTTTTTCTCTGCCATGTGGAGGATACAGTGAGAAGTGAGCATCTGTGGCCCAGAAGAGGGTTCTCACCAGGACCTGACATGCTGGCACCCAGTTCTCAGACTAACAACTTCCAGAACAGAGAAGTAAATGTATGCTGTTTAAGGCACACAGTCTGGTAATTTGTTAAAGCAGCTCGAATAGACTAAGACAACCCCCCACCTCACCATGGGAGATGTGTCACAGGGAAGCCTCAGGAGAGAGAGCTTGTGCGACGGGAGATTTTGTTGCAAACATCTTTGGAAAGTAGAGTCGGCCACAAGTGCTTTCCACAATGAGAGGTTTATTAGCTCTTATTAGCTTATTAGCACCATTTTTTCAGAATAGTAACTGACTCTGACATCAAGGTCATCGGGCTGTTTCTCTAATTTAACTGACAAGCACCCATGAGCCTCTTTCTCAACATTTTTCTATCCTTCTTTGTAAAAAACAATCGTAAATAAACATATTTTAAAATCTCACCACATACAACATACTGAATAATAAAAGCTGTTATGGTCATATCCATATTATGATTCTCATCAATCAAAAACCATAAGACTATAATCCTCAGTATACTACCCAAAACAATCTACACATTTAATATAATCCCTATCAAAATACCACCGGCATTTTTCACAGAGCTGGAACAAACAAACCTAAAATTTGTGTGGACCCACAACAACCCTGAATAGCCAAAGCAATCCTGAAAAAGAAAAGCTAGAGGCCTCACGATTCCGGATTTCAAGCTGTATTACAAAGCTGTAATCATCAAGACAGCATGGTACTGACACAAAAACAGACACATATATCAATGGAACAGAACAGAAAACCCAGAAATGGACTCAAAACGATATGGTCCACTAATCATTGACAAAGCAGGAAAGAACATCTAATGGAAAAAAGACAGGCTCTTCAACAAATGGTGTTGGGAAAACTGGACAGCAACATGCAGAAGAATGAAATTGGACTACTTTATTACATCATACACAAAAATATGCTCAAAGTGGATTAAAGACCTAAATGTAAGGTACGAAGCCATCAAAATCCTAGAGGAGAATATAGGCAGCAAGTTTTTGACCTCAGCCATAGCAACTTCTTACTAAACATGTCTCTGGAGCCAAGGAAAACAAAAGCAAACATGAACTATCGGGACCTCATCAAGATAAAAAGCTTCTGCACAGTGCAGGAAAAAAAATCAGCAAAACTAAAAGGCAGCCTATAGAATGGGAGAAGATATTTGCAAATGATATATCTGATTAATGGTTAGTATCCAAAATCTATGAAGAATTTATCAAACTCAACACCCAAAATCCAAATGATCCAGGTAAGGAAGAGCCAAAAATTAAGTCCTCCATTAAGAGAAACCTCGGGCTGCACGTAGCCCCAGTCCCAGTCCTAGGAAAAGCCTCAGACTGTTCAAGGCTAAAGCCATCCTCGGACCTCCCTCAGTTCAGCTAATCAAAAAGTAAAAAGAAACATTCCTATGGTCTGAGTCAAGGCTGGGAACTGTGGGCCCTTTGAACTCACCTCATAATTGGTCATTTTCAAAGGATTCTCAAGAGTCATGATTGGGTCCCACCAAAAGTAATGAACACCTCACAGATACTGAATGGTCAAAGCTTATATGAAGGGGCACATGCACCTGGATGTTTATAGCAGCATTATCAACAATAGCCAAGGGGTGCGTGGGGGGCTTAGCCCTTTAAGTGTCCAACTCTTGATTGGACAGGATCTTATGGTTAATGGGACTGAGCCCTGAATCGGGCTCCACACTGCCAGCTTGGGATTCCCTCTTCCTCTCCCTCTGCCCCTCCCCTGTGCTGGCGCTCTCTCGCGCCCGCTCTCTCTCGCTCTCTCTCTCAAAACAAATAAATAAACTTTAAAACACAAACAAACAAGGGGCGCCTGGGTGGCTCAGTCAGTTATGCATCCACTTCAGCTCAGGTCATGATTTCTCAGTTTGTGAGTTTGAGCCCCACGTCGGGCTCTGTGCTGAGGGATCAGGGCCTGGAGCCTGCTTTGGATTCTGTGTCTCATTCTCTCTCTGCCCCTCCCCCACTTGTGCTCTGTCTCTCTCTCAAAAATAAATTTAAAAAATGTGAAACAAACAAAAAAACAAACAAAAATAATAGCCAAACTATGGAAAGAGCCCAAATGTCCATTGATTGATAAATGGATAAAGAGGATACATACCCCATATTACTCAGCCATCAAAAAGAATGAAATCTTGCCATTTGCAATGATGCGGATAGAGCTAGACTGTATTATGCTAAGTGAAATAAGTCCGGCAGAGAAAGACAAATACCATATGCTTTCACTCATATGTGGAAACTAAGAAACAAAACAGATGGAGTGAGGAGCCTGAAATTAAGTCCTCCATTAAGAGCAACCTCGGGCTGCACGTATCCACAGTTCCAGGAAAAGCTTCAGCTAAATCCACCCTTGGATCAGCCAATCAAAAGAAATGTGTAACATTCCTGTGGTCTGAGTCAGGGCTGGGAGCTGCAGGTAGTTACTCTGTACAAACTAGCCAATCACTCACCGCTTGCCTAAACCCCGCGTGGCCCTTTGAGCTCACCTCATAATTGGTCATTTTCCAAGGATTCTCAAAGGTCATGATTGGGTCCCGCCAAAAGTAACGGACGCCTCACGGATACTGAATGGTCAAAGCTGTTACCATGGGTGCTGTACAGTTATGATTGGTGCTTATGTGATGATGCTATACGCACAATGCATGCACTGTAACACCCCCGTCCCTGACCACATAAAAACCCTGCTCACTCTTATTCAGGACTTCACCCTGCTGCTGCTGTGCCGGTTGATGGGTGAGCCCCTGCTCGAGCTTGTAATAAAGACCCTTATGTACTTGCATTGGTGTCGGCAACTTGGGGGTCTCTGGGGACTCGCGATTCGGGCACAACAGGAGCACCTGGGTGGCTCAGTTGGTTAAATGTCCAGCTCTTGATTCTGGCTCAGGTCATGATCCTGAGGTTCATGAGACTGAGCCCCAATCTTAATAGATTCTCTCACTCTCTCTGCCCCTCCCTGCCTTTAAACAAACAAACAAACAAACATTTAAAAAATGTTTTGAAACCTTGGGGTGCCTGGCTGGCTCAGTTGGTGGAGCATGCAACTCTTGATCTCAGGGTTGTTGGCTCGAACCCCACCTTGGGTGTAGAAATCACTTAAAAAATAAAAATAAACAAAAATCTTTGAATCCAGAACCAATGTTTAAGGTAAAGTCATTTAATAAAATGTAAATAGGAACTTTTCAAATGTAATCTTATTTAACTTCCTCTTAAAGCCCTTATATAAAAAGCCTTATTTTAATACAATGGAATATTATTCATCTATAACAAAGGAAATCCTGACATTTGCAACAACATGGATGAAACTTGAGGGGATTGTGCTAAGTGAAATAAGTCAGACAGAAAAAGACGGATATTGCCTGACCTCACTGGTATGTGGAATCTAAGAAAGGTGAACTCCTAGAAACAGAGTAGAATGGTGGTTACCAGAGGCTTCAGGGTAGGAAAAGAGGGAGATGGTGGTCAGACTACAATTTAAAAATTTTTTTTAAAGTTTATATATTTATTTATTTTATTTTAAATATTTTTATTTATTTCTAGGGGAGAGAGAGAGAGACAGCATGAGCAGGGGAGGGTCAGAGAGAGAGGGAGATACAGACTCTGAAATAGGCTCCAGGCTCTGGGCTAGCTGTCAGCACAGAGCCCGACGCGGGGCTCAAACCCATGAACCGCAAGATCATGACCTAAGGGAAAGTCGGACGCTTAACCGACTAAGCCACCCAGGCGCCCCTAAGTTTGTTTATTTTTGAGAAAAAGACAGAGTGCAAGCGGAGCAGGGGGAGAGAGGGAGGGACACACAGAATCTGAAGCAGGCTCCAGGCTCTGAGCTGTCAGCACAGAGCCCGACATGGGGCTCGAACTCACCAACTACAATATCATGACCTGAGCCAAAGTCAGACGCTTTTTAACTGACTGAGACTCCCAAGTGCCTGTCAGACTCCTAACTTTCTGTTATAAGACGAATAGGTTCTGGGGATCTAATGTACAGTGTGGTGACAGCAGTTAACCATACTGAATGGTCAACTTGGAATTTGCTAAGACAATAGGTCTTAAATATTGTCACTCCCTCACATGTATACACACACAAAACCAAAAAAGGAGGTAATAACTATGTGAAGTGATGGTTATGCAAACTAACCGTAATGTGCTAATCACTTTACCATCTATGTGGATGTCAAATCATCCTATTATACACCTTAAACTTACACAGTGTTATTTGTCAACTATACCTCAAAAAAGCTGGAGGGGGAAAAAAAACCTTATCTTTAAAAGATCCGGTTTCCCCGCATCCTATTAAATATGTCTATTGCCACTATACTTGAGGCCCCCAAGGGCAAACAGCTGTCTTATTCCAGCTAAACTTCCTTAGTTTCTCTTTCACAGGTAGAGATAGCTTGCTGTCAAGCTATCTTCAATTTGAATTGCTGGAAGTACACAAGGTACCTAAAACAAAAATGCCAGAAATATTTATCATTACACAGTCAATCGATAATGCTGTGTGCTTAGACAGCAAATTTGAAGAATTCACATTAAAACCATTATCTTATTATAGACAATATTGTAAATCAATCACCAGCTATTGGTTGGGTACATACAGAGTATGTGCACAGCACAGTTCTAGATTTGATCGGCAATATTCGAGACATGAAAACTACTTTTACCTGTTCTTCCATCTTTCCTTCCTTCCCTCCACAAATGTTTTCAGAACACCTGCTATAATCAGGGACCCATGTAGGAGGCAGGGAAAATGTAATAATAAATAACACTTGGTCTTGCCCTCAAACTGTCTAAAATTCAATAGAGAAGATCTGTACACAACCCTAACGGACCTTATCATCTGTGCAAGGAGTAGAGGTTTTGAAACAGAAGCTTCTTTTCAGGATGATTTCTCAGTCCCAGCCAGTCCCTACTCATGCCCTCTCTTCTTCCTGCTCAGTCCCGAAAGATTTCCCTTCCCTTCATCCCTTCCAGGTGCTACTGCCCAAATCCTTTTTCCTGAGATCATCCAACCTCTGAATAAGGAGTTAAAATAAGGAGTTAAGAGCTAACCAAAAGGAAACAGATGTGGAATTCAACAACAGCAGTAACAAAATAAAAAATAAAAAAAAAGAAGGGGAAAATCATCTGGAGAAACTATAACTCTGTAATTACCTCTAGCTATTTCTTACTGTCTAGTTCCACGGCTTCGAATACTATCCACAGGCTGCCTCCCAAAATCTTTATCTCCAGCGTGAGATTGCCCCGAGCTGAAATTCACATATCTGACTGCGTACTTGATATTGCCACTAGGAAAGCTTAGAGACATCTCAAATATGGCCCAGACACAACCCTTCTTTCTCCATTTCCTGTTTTCTTTGCCATTCACTCCAATCCCAGTATTAAGCCTCGATGTATCCGTTCTTAGGCTGAGAAATCTAGAAGCCAGCCTTGGTCCCTCCTTTCCTCTTCTCCCCTCCATGCCATCCAACAGCCAATCTTTTATTTCTGTTGCTAATGTACATCTTAAACCCACTCACTTGTCTCTGTCTCCACCACCGTAGCACGGACTAACCAAAATCTCCAGCCTAGATCGTGGCACTAGGCTCCTCTACATCCTACGTATTCTGTTCTGGTCTCTGTACAATCCTTACCCAAAATGCCTATGAAATTAGGTCACTGTCCTGCTCATTAGCCCTCACTGCTGCCTGTTTTATTCAGAATAAAATTTAGGCTTCGTACTCTGGTCTACAATGCACCTGCCCATGTCTTCAGATTGCACAAGGCACTATCCTTTCTATTCCTCTAACTCCAAATTCATCTCGTTTCCTCGGTCTAGAATAATCTGCCTCTAGATTATTAGACCATGATCTCAGTGTGGACTCAGCTCCAGTGTCACCGATTTAGAGAAGGCTTCCCTGACATAACTTAATCCACTGTCTCTCAGTCTCTTATCAAATTTAATGGGCACATATTTTTATTTATTTATTGTGAGAGAGACATAGACAGCGTGAGGGAGGGAGGGACAGAGAGAGGAGGGGAGAGAGAGAATCCCAAGCAGGCTCCACACTGACAGCGCAGAGCCCAACGTAGGGCTCCATCCCACAAAACTGTGAGATCATGACCCGAGCCAAAACCAAGAGTTGGACACTAAACGCACTGAGCCACTCAGGCGCCCACGGGTACTTTTTTTTTTTTAATCATAGAAATGTTTATAACTAAATTGTGTTCCCCAGTGTGTCCTGCCAAGCAGGACCAAGGACGCAGGGCCACCACCCTGGTAAACCAGAAGGCGAGACCACCCTGGGGGGCCCAGTGACAGAGCCTCAAGCCAAAGAGCATTATTCTCAAGCCTTAAAATCTGATGGAATTTGCCCTGCTAGTGTCCCGACTTACTTGGGACCAGGGACCCCTTTCTTATTTCTGGTTTGTCCCTTTTGGAAGGGGGATGTCTGTCCTATGCCTGTCCCACGACTGTATTTGGGAAGTAGATAATTTGTCTCATTGCACAGATTCACAGCGGAAGAGGAATTTTGCCTCAGGATGAGCCGCGCTCTGAGTCTCACCCACTCCTAATTAAGGTGAAATCTAGATGGGATTTTAGACTTAGAACTGACGCTGGAACGGGTTAATACTTCTGAAGCTATTGGCATAGGCTAAATTTATATTGCACGGGAGGACATGCCAGAGCGCAGAGTGCTTTGGGTTGAATTGTCTCGACCAAAATGTATATGTTGAAGTCTCGATTCCCCAGAACGTGGCTGTATTTGGAGGTCAGATCATTCAAAAGGTAATTAAATAAAACGATGAAATTAGGACAGGTTAATCCAGTAAGACTGGTGTCCCTAAATAAAAGGAGATTAGGACATAGACACTTATGTACAGAGGGAAGACCATGTGAGGTCTTACAAGCCAAGTAAAGGTGCCTCAGAAGAAACCAAACCTGCTTGCTGATGCCTTGTTGGACTGCTGGCCTCTACAACTGAGAAAACACGTTTCTGCTGTTTATGCCCCCTAATGCGTGGTCCTTTGTTATGGCAGCCCTAGCCCACTAATTCAGAAATTATCTGGAATTGGCTCATTTATTTAATTACTAATTAAAGAGTGCCCAAAAGAATGCCCGGCGCCTCTGGTAGGAACAGCCCCATAAGTGCCCGGATAAACATGGTAAGGCTCAACAAATGAGGCGAACCCATAGAGCATTCGGGTTAAGTTTCTCGAAAAAGACTTTTTATCTTTCAATATACATCTTCCACAAACTTTATTTATTTTTTTAAAAATTTTAATGTTTATTTATTTTGAGAAAGAGACAGAGACAGAGCATGAGCAGATGAGGGGCAGAGAGAGAGAGGGAGACACTGAATCTGGAGCAGGCTCCAGGCTCTGAGCCGTCGGCACAGAGCTTAACCCAGGGCTCTAACTCGCAAACTGTGAGATCATGACCTGAGTTGACTAAGCCACCCAGGCACCCTCATCTTCCACAGATTTTAATGTATTAATCACAGTGCCCCTCTCACTACCTATTTTGTTTGATTTATGTTTCATTAATTTTTGTTCCAGTCTATATCATTTCTACATTATTTAGGTTTACGCTTCTTTTTCCCTAACTCCTTAAATTGTATGCTAAGTGCATTAATGTTGAACCGCATCTCACACCATGATGATAGTTGTGCTATCATTCACCCCCCAAGTATTTTCCAATTTCCATTATGATTTCTCCTTTGACTATGACTTTAAGACATCCCATCATTTCCAAGCATAATAAGACATTTCAGTTCTTTTTCTGCAATTTATTTCAAATTTAATTGCATGATAATGTACCCTACATGATACCGATACCTTGAAATTTGCCAAAACTAGCTTTGAGACCTAGAAAATAGTCACTTTTCATTAATGTTTTGTGTGTGTTTAAATTGTGTATTCTCTAATGTTCTAACCTGCCCATTATGTCAAGCTTAATAATGGTGCTCTTCAAATATTCTGTCTCCTACTTTTTGTCAGTTTGATATATCAATTGTTGAAACTTGTTAAATTTGTTAAACCATATTCTCAAAACATGATACAGAAACCCTAGCAGCATGTGAGAACTTGGTAGAGGTGGAAGTTCTCAGATTCTGTGCTCAGCCTGTTGAATCAGAAGCTCTGGAGATGCGCCCAGCAATCTGCTGTCACAAGATTTTCATGGGTTCTGATGCACACTGAAGTCTGAGAACCGATGCGTTAAATGATCCCTCTCAGATGGGGGCTTTCTCAGTTTCTCCTTGCAGATTTGTCAATATTGGATTCCTATGTTTTCAATTGTTGTTAATAGGTATGTAGTAGCATTAAATTGCTATATATCTCTAGTGAATCGAAGGTTTTATGAATACGAAATAACACTCTATCTGTAGCAATACCTTTTGTGTTAAAGTCAATTTTTCCTGCTACTAATTCAGCTTTGCCAAGTTCCTTTTAGTTAGTATTTTCCTACACTATTTTGTTTTCCTATTCTTTGTCTTTCAATAATATGTCTGTATAATAATGATTTCTATACATCTCTTAAAATAGCATATAGCTGGATTTTGTTTTGTTTTTCGATCTGATCATCTTTGTCTTTTCATCAGAGTTTAATATATTTACATAAGGGATGATTAATGGAACAGTCAGATTTATTGATACCAAATTACTACCTGTTTTCAATTTGTCTCACTTAATGATACTTTTTTTCCCCTCTTTGTTGTCTTCTTTTGGATTGGCTATATTCTTTTCTCCTCTATTTATTTGGAAATTATAGAACTATGTCTATTCTTTTATGGTTGCCCTAGCTGTTCTAACACGCACACTTAACAAAGTTTGAAATTATCAGTGTTAATTCTCTTTCCAAACAATACAAGAATCTTAGAACACTTTAATAATTTCTCCAACTTATATGCTATTGTCTAGTAATTTAATTCTAACTTGCTTTTTCTTCCCTACAAAGTAGATAAATTTATTAATGTTTCATACAACTGCTGATTGTTTAGAGATACTTAGGACCAGATTAATGGGTGTGTGGCCTGTGCAGTCCCATAGCGCGCCCTGCTCAGAAGGGCCCCATGCTTGACTTCATACTCTGTTGCTGCCATTTTTAATTCTTAATACTTTTTTAACAATGGACCCTGCATTTTCAAGGCTCTGCATTGAGAGCCAAAAATTATGTAGCCAAATCTTCTGGTGAGAATTTATTTTCTTTCCACTTGAGTTACATCTTTAGAACTTCCTTTAGAGGGTGACTTTTTTTTTCTTTCATTTATTTATCTTTTTTTGTATTTATTTTTATTTAAAAAAATTTTTTTTTAATGCTTTATTTATTTCTGAGAGAGAGAGAGAGAGACAGCATGAGTGGGGAGGGTCAGAGAGAGAGGGAGATACAGAATCTGAAACCGGCTCCAGGTTCTGAGCTGGCAGTCAGCACACAGCCCGACGCGGGGCTCGAACTCACGAACTGTGAGATCATGACCTGAGCTGAAGTCGGACGCTCAACCGACTGAGCCACCCAGGCGCCCCCATTTATTTATCTTTTAAAAAAATTTTTTTAAATTTATCTTGAGAGAGAGAGCGAGAGCTTGTCTCTGTGTGTGCGTGCGTGGGTGTGTTTGTGTGTGTGTGTGTATGTGTGTGTGAATAGGGAAGCATAAGAGAGAGGAGACTGAGAATTTCGAGCAGGCTCTGCACTATCAGCACAGAGCCCATCACGGGGATGGAACTCATGAACCATGAGATCACGACCTGATCCGACATCAGACACTTAACTGAC
Organism: Crocuta crocuta; assembly: GCF_008692635.1. Classification (NCBI taxonomy): domain Eukaryota; kingdom Metazoa; phylum Chordata; class Mammalia; order Carnivora; family Hyaenidae; genus Crocuta; species Crocuta crocuta. The sequence continues at coordinate 1,766,143 of NW_027532173.1, read as the reverse complement.
TGAGGCACAGGGATGCCCCTAGATGGTGCCTTTTGATGGTAGAATCTCTCTATTTTTGATTGTCTGAAAATATCTTGATTGTACCTTCTTTGTTTTTAAAGATAGCTTTGAGGGTATATAACTTACGATTGACTAATATTTTCTCTTAGCACTTTGAAAATATTTTTCCTGTATACACCATTGCAACTGAGAGTCAACCACCTATCCAATTACCTTTTCTTTCTAGGTGACCTGACTCTTCCTGTGGCTTTTTTACTACCTTCTCTTTTTCTATGGGGTTGCGCATTTCACTATGATGTGTCTCGATGTTGATATGTTGTTCAGGATTTGTTTGGGTTTGTTGGGCTTCCCAGACTTTAAGATATCTTTCAATAATTAGGAAAATATTCAGCCATTAGATTCATATTGCCCTTTCCCTGGTCTATTATATTCTTCAAGAACTCCTTTTAGACATAGATCAGACATCCTAATTCTCTCCTTCACATTCCTCAGTTCCTTTCACATTTTCCATATTTTTCTCTCTGATTTGTCTGGATAATCATTTCAAGTCTGCTTTCAATAAGTTAATCCTCTTTTTAATTGTCTCTAACGATGATTAAACCAATTTTGAGATTTTCTTTTCAGTTATTTCTAGAGATTATTTTACAAATCTACTTTTGTCCTCATGTTTTTAAGCTTCACTTTTTTTCACTTTTATTTCTTTAAACAAAGTTATCTTATATTCTGTCTTAAAATTTCAAAAGCTGAAATTTTCATAGGCTTACTTCTGCTGTTCATTAATTCTCTTTTCTCACTGATGAGGCCTTATTTCTTTTGAGCTGTTCTTTTTTTTTACGTTTTTTTGATGTTTATTTATTAAGGGGGGTGGAGGGGCAGAGAGAGAGGGAGACACAGAGTCAGAAGCAGGCTCCAGGCTCTGAGCTGTCAGCACAGAGCCCGATGCAGGACTCGAACTCATGACCGATGAGATCACAACCTGAGCCAAGTTCCAGCTGGACACTTAACCAACTGAGCCACTCAGGCACCCCTGAGACTATGTTAAATTACATCCTACACTGGAGGGTTTTTTTCTGAAACACACAGCATGAGTTAGAACCACATGACTTATAAGGGCCAGTTTGTTTGACGAATATTTTATCAGCTTCAGAACAGAATGCTCTCTTCTCTGATCTCTTCTGTAGAATGGGGTTAATATTTCATTTAGCCTTATACTTCAAGTATAGTTCTCTGAACCTCCAGCTTCATTGAGAAAGTTTATTACTAGGGTCTCCAACTTAAGCATGCCCTGAACTTTAATATTTACACTTTAATCTTCAGGGTTTAGCAGAAACCATCCAGGTAAAAATGGACTTTAGCACATTCTTAGTTCTCAGGATCTCTGAGTTTTGAGGCCTCTGAAGAGTTGTTACTTTCCTACCAGCCTTGCAATGGATTTTAAATGATTTTATATTCTTTATGTTTTATGTGTTTAGTTATAGGGTCATTCAGAGCATCTAATTGACAAAATTGCCTGAAATGGAACTCTGCGTCTACTTTATCTCTAACATAAAAATATTGAACCATGAGGATATTTTAAGAAGAGGAAGAAAAAAAAAAAACAGCAAAACAGCAACAGCCTAGGTGAAGATATTTACAATCTGCATATCTGACAAATAACTCATATCCACAATACATAAAAAACTACAAATAAGGAAGAAAAAGACAACCTAAGTAAAAAAAAAAAAATAGGCAAAATATATTTACAGGCACTTCACAAGATAGGATATCTAAATGGTCACCAAGGATATGCAATGACATCCCACTACACATCAGAAGGGCTAATTTTTGGGGGTGCTTGGGTGCCTCGGTCAGTTAAGCGTCAGACTTTGGCTCAGGTCATGATCTCACGGCTCATGAGTTCAAACCCCATGTTGGGCTCTATGCTGACAGCTCAGAACCTGGAGCCTGCTTCAGATTCTGTGTCTTTCTCTCTGCCCCTCCCCTGCTCACGCTCTGACTCTCTCTCTCTCTCAAAAATAAGTAAACATTTTTTAAAAGTGTTAATTTTTTTAAATGACAATACAAATATTGATGAGGACACAGAATTTCTGTTACTCCTATAGACTGCTGGTGAGAATGTAAAAAATACTACCAATTCATTAAACTGTAGACCTGCTAAAGCTGAATGTGCGCTTCCCCATGACACTGCAATCCCACTCCAGGCATGTGCCCAAAAGAAAAAACGTCACATAAACAATATGTACAAGAATGTTCATAGTATTTTTATCAATATTACCCCCATGATATTGTGACATAATAAGAAATATACATTTGGTCCCTGTTCCTGGCATTGAGCTTCTAAAACCCTTGGAATTTCCTGAGTGAGAGGGGGAAGAGAAACATCTTTTGTTATTCATAATCAGCCCCTTGGAACCATATCTGAGTTTATGCAAATGTGACAAGTCTCCGAGACTGGGGTCTGGTCGGAAAAACCAACCATGTGATTAGACAGTTAGGACTTTTAGCTCCACCCCCTGACCTCCAGGAAAGAGAGAGGAGCTGGAATTCAGTTAACTGTGAACCCCCAGTGATTTAATCGACTGTGTCTACATAATGGAGCCTCCATGAAAACATTAACCAATGAGGTTCAGAGAGCTTCTGGGTTGGTGAGCACACGAAGTGGAGGGTGGCATTCCCAGAGAGAGCACAGAGGCTCTGTTACCTGCCTACCTCCACACCTGTGTATACATCTCCATTTGACTGTTCCTGACTCTTATCCTGTAAAATAAATAGATAATAGTAAGTAACCTATTTTCCTGACTTCTCTGAGCCCTTTTAGCAAATTACCAAACCTGAGGAGGAGGTCAGGGGAGCCCTCTGACCTGACAGCTGGTTGGTCAGAAGTGGCGGGGGAGGGGGTCCAGCCTTGCAATTGGCATCTCAAGTAGAGGCAGTCGTGTGAGGCTGAGCCCTGAACCCGTGGGGTCTGTAATAATACCAGGTACTTAGTTACAGAATTGAGTTGAACTGTAGGACACCCAGTTGGTGTCCAGAGGGTGGAAGAATTGGTTGTTGGTGTGAAAAATCTACACACTTGATGTCAGAAGAGTTCTGTGGGGAAAACCAGGTTTTAGTAAGTCCCAGACTCGAAAACACCTAAATGTTCATGGGCAGTAGGATGGATACATTTCCACAGTGGAATACTCTAGTGTTTTAGAAAAAACACAAAGTACTGATATGTGAAACAACACAGGATGGTGAATCTACAGATATATATTGAGTGAAAAAAGCCAGAACTGCTCTGTGCTTCCATGTATATGAGTTTCAAGAAACTCAAGAAGGTAAAACGAATCTATTATGTTTGTTTATTTATTTATTTATTTTGAGAGAGAGAGACAGAGCATGAGTGAGAGAGGGGGCAGAGCGAGAGGGAGGGAGAGAGTCCCAAGCAGGCTCCACACTCAGTGCAGAGCCCAACACAGGGCTGCACCTCATGACCCATGAGATCATGACCTGAGCTAAAATCAAGAGTTGGGTGCTTAATGGACTGAGCCACCCAGCTGCCCCAAACTAACCCATTATGATAGGAATCAGAAGAGTGGTTACTTTTGGTGTCAAGGGTTGAATTGTGTTTCCCAAAAAGATATATGGAAGTCCTAATTCCTGTATCATGATTGTGACCTTACTAGAAATACGTTCTAGTAAGTAAATACGTTCTAGATGTGATAAATAGGATGAGGTCAAAATGAACGAGGGTGCGCCCTAACTCAATGACTGACATCATTTAAGAGGGAAATGTGGACACAAGACAGAGGGATATAGGTGGAGAAGGCCATGGGATGAGGTAGGCGAGATAAGAGCGATGTAGCTGCAGAACAAGGAGCTCCCAGGATTGCTGGAAACCACCAGAAGTGGGAGAGAGTCTAGAACAGATTCTCCCCAAGGGGCACACGGATGGCTCAGTTGGTTGAGGATCTGACTTCAGGTGAGATTATGGGTTTGTGGGTTTGAGACCCACATCAGGCTCTGTGCTGACACCTAGGAGCCTGGAGCCTGCTTTGGATTGTGTGTGTGTGTGTGTGTGTGTGTGTGTGTGTGTGTGTGTCTGTCCTTCCCCCACTTGAGCTCTGTCTCTCTGTCTCTCTTAAAAACAAATGAACATTTTTTTAAAAATGACATAAACATAAAAAGGATATAAATCAAGAAATTGGAATTGTGTGCTTACAAAAAACAAAAAACAAAAAACAAAAAACACGTTTGGAATGCCTGGAGAAGCAGACTCTAGCCTGGTGTCCAGGGGGGACTTCTAGAAAGAACACACAACTAGCCCAGTAGAGGAGCCACACCGTGGCCACAGCTGGGAAGTGGAGATGTCGGCTGCCTCTAGAACATACTCTGGGTCAGGAAGTCACTGCTGCTGCACATGGTGCTGGTGAGCTCACGCGTGCCTGTCAAACACCCCACACCTGGCCTCCTATCCGCACAGCTAGGAATTGGACACTGAAGGAAAAACACCCCCGTGACTCTAGGCAGTAATATAAAATATTAGAAGTGACAGGCAGACGGCCTTGACCTCACTTCCACCCTTAAATCATAGCAAATGTATCTAATTCATGGAAAGTATCACAACAGTTGGTAACTTTTCAGACTCTGCAGTATAGAAAGACAAAGTAGGAAGGTTTGGGAATGGAGGTTGAATTATGAATTATGTCCCCCATAATTCAGCCCTTTGGCTACTCAATCTCTATGCACACTTGTACCCATACTTAAACTTCTTAAAAAATTTTTTTTAATGTTTATTTATTTTTGAGAGAGAAAGAGAGACAGCGAGTGGGAGGGGCAGAGAGGGAGACACAATTCAAAGCAGGCTCCAGGCTCTGAGCTGTCAGCACAGAGCCCTAAGCAGGCCTCGAATTCATGAACTGCAACATCATGACCTGAGCTGAAGTCGGAAGCTTAACCGACTGAGGCACCCAGGAGCCCCCGTACTTAAAGTTCTAAACGATGGCAACAGCAGAATGCCCTTTTCCTGCCTCGCACGATGCAATTATCCTTCCTGATAAAGAGACACGCACGGTCTCTCACAAGAAGGGTACGTGCAAATTCTGATGAATGACTGCCTCCATCTGTGGGCAATGTTCATTCCATAACCATATTTTATAACCAGTGGACTAAATTATCAAGTTAACCACCAGCAACACACCCTACACATACGCAGGAGAAGAGGAAAAAACATGAAGGCAATTTGGTTCAAGTATATGCATATTAACCCAAGGTGAGGGCTTGATGCACCTGTTTGTTTGGGACGTGACCTCCCAGGGGAGGAATGGAGACTGGGATGAGACAGGAAAGGGGAAAAACAGCAGAACGGGTCGTGGGGCTGGTTACCATGTGGTCAACAGCAGCCGATCCCACTGGGACTGAACAGATTCAATGCAACTCCAAGTTGTCCTTCTCAAGATCGGAGGTGGGAATCTATGAACTCCAATCCCTGATGGCAGAAAGCTGCCCCTGAGCACTAATTCCTCTCTGTTTGGGGCACCCCATGCATGGCTTGAGCAAACTTTCCTGATGTCAGAGAAAGCTGTGAGCAGGAAAACAGAAACGCTTGAGGTGAGACTCTGCCAGCATGCAAAGGGACTGTCCACCTTCTTTACCATCACTGTGGGTGAAATCAGAGGCAGCAGCAAAGTATGTGTTACGACACGTGGCATTTCTGTCACTGGTCACAGAACTACGGTTGATATTTATAATGTCCTTCTTTTTCTTCATCATTCATTCAGTATCTCCCTTTGATCTTGCTCAGCACCTCGGCTGATTTGGGTCTTACTGGGTAGAATGATCCAAACCAAGAACTTAGTAAAATGCGGTGGTTATAAGAATGTGACTCTGGAATTGCAGTCTGGCTTTGAAGCCCAGCTCGGCCACTTATTAGCTCTGTGACCTCAGTCAAGTTCTTTAATCTCTCTGTGCTTCAATATGCTCATCTGTAAAACAGAGATGTTGCAAGTGTCCACACCACAGTGTGCTATGAGAATCAGCTGAGTCGACACATGTATAATACGGAATAGTTTTTGCGGCATAGTCAATGTCGCTAAAGAATACGTTGTTTATTTCCTGAGGAGTCCTTGGGAACTGGCATTGGGAAGCTAGTTATCCATCAACTTTTCTCACTGGTTTGGCACATAAGAAGCAAACCAAAAGGTCCCCTAGATTCCAGAAAAGCTCTTTGTCCCCTCATATAGCAGCAACCCTATTTCTCCCGGATGATCAAAATCAATCATCCCAATGAGAATAGTGACCCTCTATTTGCCAACAGCAAGAATTTGGACACTGGATTGCTGTTGCAGAAAAAAACCCACGTCTTCACTCCCTACGCTGAACAGCAGAAGTAACAGGCGGCTTCTGCCTCACCTCTGCCTTTCAAATCTTGACCACAGACATCTTGTAACAGCCTAGTTACTGTCAATTTTTTAAATGTACTTATCAGTTAGAGATGCTTTCTGAAATATTTACATAGATATGATTCCATCTCTGCAGTAAGTGGAATATTTCTATCTGTGAAATATGATGTGTCCTTGCCTTGGATAGTGCTGAAGGTTGTAAGTTTCTGGGTTATTTACCAGCACTAGGATTACAATCTAAGCACAGTGTTTATTACCAATACAAGTATTACTCCACGGGAGTATCCACTGTAAGGGTGACATAATTTATGCACTGGTTCTTCCTGGTTTTGCTTTCAAAGCCAACAAACTTTGGAGAATGCCCTCTTTATACTACTCTCATTCTCACTGAGAAAGAAATAAGGAGCCTTTATTGAAAATGTCGAAGGAAAATAATTAAGGGGCAAAATGCATAGGTCCACTACCTAGAGTCATTCCACGTAAAATCTACACTGTAGATTATTGTATGATTGTTCCAATACTGATGTGCATTTGAAACGTTTCCAGGCAGAAGTAGAAAGAGAAGAGGTTGGGACATTTGGATGTAATGGAATATCATTTAAAAGTGCTGCTGTTAAAAACTAAGTGGGTAAGCACTTGAGAAATTTGGGCATGTAGCACTGAGTACATAAAAAGATGATATTTTAAGCTCAAGAATGAACTAAAAGTCTTATTGAACTGCTGACAGTTTTGGAAAAGTATTGAAAAACTATATAGCAGCACAAAGAACGGAAAGGGTAACTATAGTGCCATCGTGTATCAGTTGCATAAGCAGTGTTCCCTAATGTTTCTTACAATTACCCCCATAGGTCCAACCCACTTGTCAGCAAAAATTAAATGGCAGAGTTATTGTGATATTATTACTGAGACGCTGCCTACTTTTACAAAATATTCCTCAAGACATTTACTAATGTGTTGTTATAAATAATTAAAATCAAATGAATTCAGAATTGCTAAATAATTTAAACACCTGTCAAAATAAGTCAGCTAAGAATATTCTGAGGTTTAATATATTTGGATTTTCATGCTTTGATTTACTTGTTTTCTCATTAAATCAGAGAAAATAAAATAACAGTTAAACTTGCAACTTATATATGCCAGATAACAGTGCCTGTACTGTCGGAAGAATGCATCTGTTGGAAAAGAAACTTAAATGCATTAACAAAGAAACTTATAAAATTTGAAATTTGGGTGGATAATCCACAAGTCACATGTGCTCTAAATTCAAATCACAGTACTGTCCGCCGATAAGTACTATTGTACTTTCATAGCCTATAGGTCCCAGTTTTGGGTTTAATGTATAGGGTCTTTGGGCTCAAAACGTGAATATATGTATATTAATATGTATATGTGTCCTTGGCATCAAGAAATTAGCAAAATATAGGGGAAATAAAGCATGTATAATAAAAATTAACTGACAAAGTAGGGCATTATATGTCAAATGCCAAAATTAGATTAGACAGGACCAGACTCAATCAGAAAAAACTTCAAAAAACCCCACCTCTTTTTCTGAACTTTAAATTATGCCTAGGACCTTGGATAGGTGATGAGTAAGAGAGCATCTGGAATCAAGGTGAAAAGTAGAGTATTGCATCTCAGCATGGAAGAATGAGCAAACAGCCTGGCTGAAAAAGGGGACTTCATGATACGAAACAGAAGACAAGGAAAGAAACGTAGGCTGGGATTCAATTAGCAAGGGCCCTGAACTGAGGTCAAGTAGTTTCAGTTTCACTGTATAGATGGTTCTTAAGAGGCTTTTGGAGCAGCCCGTACTAAAATGGGCTCCTGTAGGACACATTAGAAAGGAAGGGTTGAATGTGGGAGAGCCATTAGCAGGTGATTAGGGCAGCGTGGATTCTGTAGCAGCGTCCAGTGGATCATGAATAGTGGTAAGAGGAATAGACAAGAAAGAACCAGAACAAAGGAGGCCTCCTTAAAACCTACAGAAGCTGGTGATTACTTGGCAAGAAGAGATGAAAGACTGGACTAAGAAAGGAATCATATTGGGACGGCTGGGTGGCTCAGTCGGTTAAATGTCTGACTTCTGCTCAGGGCTTGATCTCGCAGTTCACCGGTTCACACCCCATGTGGAGCTGTGTGCTGACAGCTCAGAGCCTGGAGCCTGTTTCGGATTCTGTGTGTGTGTCTCTCTCTGCCCCTCCCTTGCTCGTTCTGCCTCCCTCTCTCTCTCTCTACAAAATAAAAAAATATTAAAAAAAGAAGAAGAAAGAAAGGAATCATATTGACAGAGAAAGAGAAACCAGGAGGAGTCAGTTTGCAAAGAAGAAAATGGACTCGATTTTCAAGCTTCGAGGAGCAGCTAGGTTTTCAGGGAGTCATGTCTCCTGTTTAACATTCATGGAGAAGACTGCAAGAGGAGCACCTGGGTGGCTCAGTTGGTTGAGAGTCTGACTTCAGCTCAGGTCATGATCTCACAGGTCATGAGTTTGAGTTCCACCGCCGGGCTCTGTTCTGGTAGCTCAGAGCCTTGAGCCTGTTTTGGAGTCTGTCTCTCTCTCTCTCTCTCTCTGCCCCTCCCCTGGTCTCACTCTCTCTCTCTCTCTCTCTCTCTCAAAAATAAAAATAAACATTAAAAAAGTAAAAAAATAAAGGACTGATCACAGGCTACTCAAAAGTAAAAAAAAAGAAAGAAAAGAAAAAGGAAAAGACTGCTAGGAAAGGAAATCTGGAACTCTGGCCTAGCAGTGGTAGCTGGACAAGGAAATGAAACTAAATTTCCTGAGGATGAGAATGCAGATACAGAAAAACAGAATCAACCTAGCAAATGCCCTCACTTAGAGGGAGGTCTTGTGCGGAAGCCAAAACATCTAATGGATGTCAGTGCAAGAAACGGACATATGTAATACAAATGATGACACGAGTATTATTGTAGAAGTTTATCTCTCAGTATTAGTCGGGCAAATAATGAGATACAGAAATGTTACTAAAGAATAATGAAAAAACAGAAATGGTACGAAGCAAAACTCTTTTTCATGAATTATGCCAAGAGAAATCGTAACATATCAAGACAGATAAATTTTGGAATGTTTTCAAATTAAATGCATATTACTCACTTATGTGAGATGGAGGCTGATGAAGTGTTTGCACACAAATATGTAAATGGATGTAAGCACATAAAAAGTGCTTAGTTAATGCTGCTTCATAATTAGTTAAGGACGTTCTGACTTCAGATGCTCGTGGGCAATGCAGGAATCCAGACATATAAATCACCAATTAAAACGAAGTAAAATGATGCAATAATAATAATGCTTGTTAGGACTATGACGATGATGATGATGATGTGCTTCCACGTTTTTATTATCCCCACTTTATAGAACAAGAAACTGAGGCCTAGAGAGGTTATGTAAATTGCTCAAAGTCACACAGTTAATAAATAATGTGTTCAAACCCAGATTTGCTGATTCCACAGTCTGGGCCCTTAAACACAGATACATCAAGTCTCCAGATAAAGTTCAACAGTAGTTTCTATGCAAGGTAGAAGGGAGGAGAGTCTTGATGCAAAAGGCAAGAGACAGCATTAAGAGGGTAACGGGATCAGAAATAATTTCACCGAGATGAATAAGGCAGCTTCTTAAAAAGTAGTGGTTTGGTGGACAAAGAACTAGAATGTGACAGGCAAAGGGAGGAAGAGTTACAAACACAAGGTGTGGCTGGCTCGCAGATGTGGTATTCACGTGTGTGACGGACAGGACGGAGCAGCAGAAACGCTAGTAAGGAGGCAAGTGTAATAGTCCAGGCAAAGACAATGGAAGCCTAACCTAGGGGTGGAAAGGAGGGAACAGGGCGTGAGCACATTCAGAAAGTAGAGTCTAGAACTTGAGTGCTGATAGAGCTTACAGGAAAAGGGGAGGGGCTTCTGACTAAGGCAAAAAAGATGGGTTTTTTTCCTCTTGAAGGCTCTAGGGAGAAGAACCAGTCTGAAACGGGAAATAATGAATTTTACATTGGACTTTTGTGTTTGGAATGCCTCTAAGACATCCAGATGGAAATGTATAGCGGGGTAGTAAAAATTTGTGTCTATCGCTCAGAAGTGATTTGTTGCTATCCACTAATATCAAGCTGATGTAGCCCTTCCAAATGTACAATATTCTTTTGTTCTTCCAAAAAGAATACCTTTTATGTATGGAAATGCAAAGGTATAGGTTTAATAACACACACCAGTGAGCATAATCATATTACTGGTCAACAACAGATCCCGGACGTGAAAGCCGGCTGTCACCTTTGGATCTGTCCATTAGACTGCACTGCCTCCACGTGTATCTGAGTTGCAACAGCAGAAGGAAAGTGAAGGAAAAACTTCACTGTTTAAGGAAAACATTATACACATTCAAATACTTGGAGGCCAAAAGTAATCCAATGGGACAGATGCTTAGTGTATGTAACATTTTGGGAGCTCTACCATAGTCTGGTATTTCCCAGAATAAAGCCTTAACACAACAGTAATTTCTATATGACCTAAAAAAGAGTGCTTCGGTAATCTGAAAGGGTTTTATTCTTAGCTTCATTAAGTTATCAAGAAGTAATGGACCAATTAGAAATAAGGGCTAGAAGTAAAATGTAATTACTTGCTATACTATCTTCCTGTGGTCTTCAGCCAAAAGCACTAAAGGTCAGAATGTATGTCTAGCATTAATAAAAAACTAAAGCATTGTTAAGCACCATAGTCAGCCTACTCTGAAGATTTAGGGAAAGAAAATAAAAAACGATTTTTCTAGCCTGGGAGTGGCTAGTAGACTCACATCAGTTCTATAAAATATGATTAACACTTACCTATGCAAACAAAGGAACAAATGCCTCCTTTCTTCAAAAACAGACACTGTAGAAGTCCAAACAGGGAGAATGATTTTGGAGGGGTGGGGAAAAGAAATTGAAAGAGTATTATTCTTGGGATTTAAAACTCAGATTTTCTTATGTGCTGAGACTTTTGAAAAGGAGGGGGAGGCTATGCAGAGTGTAAGTGAGGTAGGAGAATTTGAACTCAAGACTGTAATCTACCTCTGTCTTCAAATTCCAGGCTGTCAATCACCCTGTGTTCTGCCTTTTAACAAAAGAAGGTTAGAGATTATCTTCCCAAATCCCAAGTCAACATGTCTGAAATCCTCTCATCAACCATCACCTAAAGAAGAGTTTGTCTTCCCTAAAAGCATAATCCTAAGTGAGAGGAAATCTATGGTATAGGTCACCCACTTTTTCATTATTGATTCAATAATGAAATCTTGAGTGTTTAATCTTGCTGGGCACGGTTCTAGCAATTGCATATAGATAGCATAGAAGATGGGTTGGGGAAAGGCATGAATGAATAAATGAATGAATGAATAATACAGAGGTAGACTATCAGATAGTTATAAGTGCTAGGGACAGGAGGGAAGGAAGAGTAGAACAGAAATAGGTAATAACCTTAAACTTGAAATCAGAAAACCTAAGGAATAGCTTGGCTTTGCCACAGACTGGTGTTTGGATCTTGGGGAGAGCACCTCACTCCCCTGGATCTTCATTCCTCACACGTCAAATGAAAGTCATCTTAAAACATAGTGTATTGAACATGTATGTTTATCTTTGTTCCTTTCCAAAGCCTCAGGGAATGACACAGTAAACAGATTAACAAAAACAAAAACAAAAGGAAGACATAAACCCACCAGGACAAAAGAGAAGAAAAGTTGACAGCAAACAAGAGTGTTAACCAAATTTCAGAAGATAAAAGTACTTGAACAATTGGTAGCTGACTTAGCAGAATTAAGGAAGCTGAAACATAGCGTGGAAAGTCAGAAGCCAAAACAAGCCACTAGATAGAATAAAATGAAGTCAGAGAAAAAAGACTACGCCAGGACTGAAATAAAACTTTAAAAATAATAATATTACCAGAGAGATAATACAATAATGTATCTATGAAACAAGAACAGTATGCTATAAAAAGAAAATAATCAGAAAGCATCAACAACAACAACAAAAACTTCTCAGAAATTAAAGGATGGTAGGAAAAATTTTAAATTCATCAGAAAGATTGAAAGACAAAGTAGAGGAAATCTGCTAAGAAGTGAAACCAAGGTACAAAAAAATAGAAAAAAGGAAATAATAAGCAAATCAGAAGATTTATCCAAAATCAGAGGATAGATCCAACGTTTCAGGCATTTCAGGAAGAAAATGAAGGCATTTTAGGAAGAGAATGAAGAAATGAAGAAAAGGAAATTCTCAAGTTGAAAACAAATGCCAAAAATATCCTAGTATGGAAAAGCCAGAGTATCCATAATTAAAGCATCTGCAGCAAAAGAGAAAGTCACATCCTTGTAACATTTTATAAAACTAGACATAAAGAAAGGATCCAAAAAGTGGATCAGAGAGGGAAAAAGCAAGTTGTTTCCACACAAACATTTAGGTATAAAAATAGCATTGAACTGGGTCGCCTGGGTGGCTTAGTCGGTTAAGCGTCCGACTTTCGCGTAGGTCATGATCTCGCGGTTCGTGGGTTCGAGCCCCGCGTCGGGCTCTGTGCTGACTGCCAGCTCAGAGCCTGGAGCCTGTTTCAGAGTCTGTGACTCCCTCTCTCTCTGACCCTCCCCTGCTCATGCTCTCTCTCTCTCTCTCTCTCTCCTAGAAATAAATAAAAATATTTAATAAAAAAAATAGCATTGAACTTCTTAACCACAACCCTGGAATCTAGGAGACAATATTAAAATGTCTTCAAAATTCTAACGGAAAATGATCTCCAACCATTAAATACTAGGACAAACTATGAGGTACATAGGAAGGTAAAGTAAAGACATTTTAGACAGGAAATTTCTCAAAAAATTCCTTGCTACACATCCTTTTTCGGGAAGCTGTTGAAGAAGTGATCCACCAAGTCAAAAAGTGTATCAAGTAAGAAAGAGCCATGGTGTGGCAGGTGCAGGGGATTGGCTCACCAAACACCCTAACCTCCTCCTGGTGTTCATCTCCCCATTGTATAGAGGCTGGAAAGCTAAAACCACATTCACCCGAGTCTCTGGAAGACTTCAATTTTATTAATCACATGCATGCACAGAGACTTGAATTCAGGACTGAGTGAAGTGGACACTGAGTATATAATAAGCATGGCATCTGGGGCACCTGGGTGGATCAGTCGGTTGAGCATTCAACTTCGGCTCATGGTTCGTGACTTTGAGCCCTGCATCAGGCTCTGTGCTGACAGCTCAGAGCCTGGAGACTGCTTCGGATTCTGTGTCTCCCTCTCTCGCTGCCCCTTCCCCGCTCACAGTCAGTCTCTCTGTCTCAAAAATAAATTAACATTTAAAAAAATAAAAAATAATAAAGACGACTGATCCATTTCTATAGTTGGTATTGAGAAATTCAATCAGGAAAAGCAAAAAAAATAAAAAATAAAAAAAATAACAGTTTATTTGAAGTCATTGAGCAGGGAAGTGACAGAGTACCCGGGTGGCTCAGTGGGTTAAGTGCCCAACTTCGGCTCAGATCATGATCTCACTAGCTCACTAGTCTCACTGGCTAGTTTCGGGCCATTCTTAGATAATAAAATGCCCATGTATTCTCTTCAGGTCATACAACACACACTCAATTCGATAATAAAAATCTCCANCCCCCCCAACCCCAGCCTGTTGCAGCCAGAAGCCTGCTCTTGAGAAGAGAGCAAAGGCAGCATCCGCCCTCCACCCCATCTACTGCTTCTCCCTCGTCTTGCCAGCCCTGGGTTTTGGCCACTCAAGGTCTTAGAACATGGAAAAGAAAGGAAAGGAAAGTATAAGAATTCATACCTAACCGGCACTGTGGTGGTGATGCGGCGGTCATTCTCTCTGGTCTCAGAGAAGATTTTAAATCAGCTTTTTTTAAATCCTGGGCAGCTTGGCAGAGTTTGTGCAGTCTTCATAAATCCCACATCGCTAGAAAGTTCCCGGTGACAAGTCCCTTGACGTGGGTGCGAGCCTCTGTATTCTGACCGCTGTATTCTGGCTGCTGCTTCCGCAGTCCACAGGCATCCAGTGGTGCATCTGCAGTGGAGACTCGGGGACCCTTCCACACTGGCTTCTCACACGCATGATTCCTTGTGGTCCACGGAAGACACGTACTCATCCTTTGCCCCAACAAAGTAGAGAAATGCAGGTTAGTCCCAACACATGGGCAACCTCTGCTTCGCTCCTGCACTGGAACAGAGAGCCAGCAAGCCCCTCGCTCTTTAGATTTCTCAGGTGTAGTTAAAACACATTCCCCAGCCTGGGTGGCTCTGTTGTTTAAACCTCCAACTTCGGCTCAGGTCATGATCTCACAGTCTGTGCGTTCGAGCCCCGCATCAGGCTCTGTGCTGACAGCTCAGAGCCTGGAACCTGCTTCAGACTGTGTCTCCCTTTCTCTCTGTCCCTCCCCTGCTCACACTCTGTCTCTGTCTCTCTCTCAAAAATAAACATTAATTTTTAAAAAACACACATTCGCCAACTGCTAGGGGCACATGTTGAACTCTGTGAGTGATCCTGTTTAGGCTCTTTCCCTGGACTTGAGACAAAGAGCAGGCATCCTTGGGGAGGGGAGGAGGGGCTCACAACGCCAGCAGCTCTATGCAAAACTCACGTCTCATCACCCACAACCCATGACCTTACACTTTCTCCATAGACAGGGCTATAGGAGTTGAAAGACCTGTTTTGGGGAGTGTCTTGAAATGTTTGCATCTTGGCCTGAAGATGGTTTGGAAGATGTTGTCTGTTGCACAGGGAATTTAGTTGAAACTGCCTCCATATATTGTTACACTTTGACAAAAATTAAACTTAGAACGATGGGCTTTTGCTAGGCTGGATAGTCTTTCAGGACTCTTCCAGCTCTACAGATGGGTTGTGTGGAGGTGGCGGGAGGTAGACTTGAAGAGGAGAGCCAAACACTGGTGATCATGGCGCGGAGACACGGAGGAAAGGTGTGCACGTGTGCATGGCAGGATGTGGCTGGGGGCATGGGTAGCAGGTGGCCACAGAATATTTAGACCCTACTGACCCTCCCTGAAAGCCTTGGAAGACAAGGCTGAAATCATGACCATCCAAGCCATCAAAGAACTACTGGCCAGACACCATCATCTGAAGAGAACTGAAAGACAGTGGTTTAGGAAAAGAAAAACCTTTTTCCTTTTTCTTTTTGAGATCTTTAGGATGTTAGGGAAATTCTGTTCAATATATGTGACTAAGGGAGAATCATAACAATGACTCTTACACGGCATTAAGTCTCAGGGTGCCTGGCTGGCTCAGTCAGTGGAGTGCGTGACTCTTGATCTCAGGGTTGTTAAGTTCAAGCCCCACATTGGGTGTAGAAATTATGTAGAAATTATTTAAAAATAAATTCTTTAAAAAAAACACTACACAATTCACTATGTCTCTATGTTTTTAATAAAAATAAATGGTCACTCTTTTGCAGTAACTCTGTGAATGCATGATTGAAGAATGCAGGCTACATTTCAGGCTGCCTATTCTAATGAAATGTTGCTTTATAGAAAATGTAGTAAAAGCTAAATCCTTTCTTAAGGAATAATAAGAGCCCAAGCATTTAGCTCTGATAAGGTGAATAGGTCCTGAACACTCTTTGGTGAACTTCCAATCAGAAATAAATGGCATCTGAGAAGGAGGAGAGCCAATTCTTTCTCTTTGATCTGCTTCAATAATATTGGTTTCTGAGCATTTGTGTGGAGAAAAATTTTCTAAATGTTTTAGGTCTGAGATTAGAGGAAAATTTGCTTCTGCATTCCTCATGGAATTTAGAAATTCCAACAAAATTGTTTTCTTTAATGATCTTGAAATTCACTGTGATGATTTATACCCTAACGTGTGAGTCATTTAATTTCCAGTGATGGGAAAAGTGAGGTAAGGGAAAACCAAAGTGATCGATCATCAAGTTAGTCACCCTCAGCAAAGCTGTCAATTTGAGAGGTAAAAATTGCATATCATTGATTTCATTTGCATCTCTTTGATTACTAGTGAAGTTGGGCATTTTTTCAGTGCTTAATAGCCATTTATATATCTTCATTTGTGAATAGCCTGTTCACTGGTAGAAACGGTCTTTTGATAAAGCAGATGGCAATTTCCACTGGAATAAAGATAAACTATGTTCCATCCCCTGTTTTTTAATTTGTACCTTATGATACCACTCTTGGGTGAGTAGATTACAGGTCCCTAGCCATAAAACAAAACAAACTAAAAAACTAACCATCTTAAATGTGAATCACTTTTAAATGTTTCTACTATAACTGCTCTGCTATCTATTTTCAGACAAGAAATGCTTCTAAAAGTCAACTGTTCTAACGATAAATTCTCACCCTTGAAAGACAGATACCAATGTTTAACTTGTTTGTCAATTATAAACTTCTCCAAGTTAACTCACTGAATTTTCATTTTGAATGGTTGAGACTGACATGTAGTTTCATCTCATGTAAAACTTTTCCATGTTAAGTTCCTAAAGTCATGCTTTCTTATATTGAACTTTGGGGTCCTAAGGATCTTTGCGTCTTTGTGCTAGAATGAATTCCAAACTACTGCCTGAGAAGAATCTAGGCCCTACCCAAAAGTATTGACCTACCTCCATGCCCTTTAAGACTTTTCTGCCCTCAAAAGAAGCTGTCACTCCTATCCCCAGACCAGATCACTATTAATATTTATGGCTCTACCTTGAACTACATTCCAGGTACCTGGCATTGAGAATAACATTGAATTCACAATCCTTTTCCAAACTCAGACAAAGAATATTTCTGGAAGAATGACTGAACGAGCTATTCCCCCAGTTCATGCTAAGATCAATCTCTAGAAAAGACCAAACCGGAAGAGAAGTGGACCTCAGCTTCTGACAATCCTATTCTTGCTAAATTAAACTCAGACATCATGTCACTGGCCTACACCAAGGGGCATTTATACAAAACCATCAAATCCCACAGACCTCTCACTTTCTTGACTGCCTCCTCTTTATGGACATTTTTCATCTAGACCACTGAGGTACCTACTTTCCAGAGTAGTCACATCCTGAATATCATCACCAGAAATGGGTCCACTTACTTCCAAAATTAAAAATCTAACATCTCAACCTCTTTGCTGTCCATCCAGCTTCTTTACCTAAGTAGTGCACTGCCACATTCTTCACCTCATTAAGGACACTCCACCACCACAATCACCACTACCACCACCACTCCCACCACCATCACTACAGCTGCCACTCCCACCACCACCTTCACCATCATCATCACCACCACTACCACCACCATCACCATGATCACCATCACCTCTACCATCACCATCACCACCACTACCACCACCACCACTTCAATCTATCCAAGTGTCTTGCCCTCATTTCCTTCTTTATTCACCTTAGACACCATGGCCTGAATTTATGATCACACATGTAATTTAAAAATCCAAGGGCATATCTCATTTTAGCTGTAGCTCAATGCTAAGGATCAGACGGTGTCAAAAGAACTCAGTTCCTATTCTGGGTTTAAGACTGCTTCCTCCATGTTGGTAGAGCCTGGGTCCCTACCTTTGTAAAGCTGCCCTGTTGATCTTAGACAGTCCAACTTCTTTTACACAAAGGAGAAATAAGTTTCCTTCATATTTCAGCGATTATTGTTATTTCTGTCACTCATAGCCTAATTTAATGCTAACACTAACAGATGCAAAATATATGGTGTTGAGCTAGACCAGGGCATTTCAGGAGCCACATATAGCATAATAATGTAAAAGCAAACAGAAAGTGGAAGATAAAGGAAAATCCCATGGTACCAAAGCATATCTTTTATGCCACCCTAATAAGTTTAAATGTTATTCTTTAAGCATTGTATATATGTGTATACATGGGATGTTTGAAATAGTTTGAGCTAGGTGTAATATGATTAGATTATTCTACATGTTAGAAACTTTCTTGAAGATCTTTGGGTGTTGGACAAAACCCAAGTAATTGAGCTTATAACAATTCCGGTTAAGAGGTAAGTGTCAAAATCTGGGCAACAGTGCTGGGGAAGGCAAAGCGTACACAGATTTGAAAAATATATACAAGATAGAATTGACCAGAATTTAGTCAACCTGGATGACTTCTGAAGCAATAGAGATGGACCAGCACTATTACAAGACTACAACCAAGTGATATAAGAAGTCCACCATGGGCATTCCAGAGGGAGGACAGGGTAAAATGTAGCTATGCATTCAAGATTTTTCATTCACCACTCATGTATATATTTCTCACAAAAGTCCTGAGACTCACATGCATGTTGTGTCTGAATGAAAGTGCATACTTTCCTGGAGTACACATGTGTTTGAATCACTCTTACATGTCAGCTATCATCTGGATCAGTTCTTCCTCTTTTAGCAGATAAGTATTTTCAGCCTATTGCTTCGGGCATGCAAATAAACTATAACTTTATCTTCCTACAATTCAGCTTCATCTTCGAGTCTCCATTCTGCTGAATGACCTAATGTGTTTATTTTTCCCCCAACCATTGCAAGTTTAAACTCTGTCTATTCAGGCTTTTTTCTCCCTCCCCGTGTTTATTGAGGTCATTTAAATTCCTGGAAGTTTGGGGCGCCTGGGTGGCTTAGTCGGTTAAGCGTCCGACTTTCGCTTGGGTCATGGTCTCGCAGTTCGTGGGTTCGAGCCCCGCGTCGGGCTCTGTGCTGACTCGCAGCTCAGAGCCTGGAGCCTATTTCGGAGTCTGTGTCTCCCTCTCTCTCTGACCCTCCCCTGCTCACGCGCTCTCTCTCTCCTAGAAATAAATAAATTTAAAAAAAAATAAATTCCTGGATGTTTATATAAGCTTGCTTTATTGGAGATGGGGAGCAGAATTGGACATTGGTACAACTGAGAAATGGCAAAAGCCTTCACAATGCAATGGCTGTAGAGTTGTATTTTTTAAGTACAGAGGAGTCTATGGAGGAAATTCTACCATTCACATGCCCCTTGTGAGGCAAATATAACAAAATAAAACCAACGCCTACACAAGTTAGAAAATTAGTTGTTTTGTTTATTTATGTGTTTATTTAGAGACAGAAAGAGAGGGCCCAAGCAGGGAAAGTACAGAGAGAGAGGGAGACAGAGAACCTCAACTAGGCTCTATGCTCAGCACAGAGCCCGATGTGGGGCTTGATCCCACGAGCCTGGGATCACGACCTGAGGCAAAAATCAAGGGTCAGATGCTCAACTGACTGAACCGCCCAGGCTCCCTGAAAATTAGTTTATTTTTAAAGTGTAAATTGACTTCTGGTTCACTTTGGATGAACAGCCCTATGCAGAAAAGAATTGTGGCGATCATAATTTTTTAGAGTATTAAGAATAGCATGCACTTACATTTCAAACCGATTTCTAATTTTATGCAATGATTTCAGTCCACGCTGAAATCAGACACTCTGGAAAATTCTATTTGTCTCAAACAGTCCTATAAGATGGTTAAATGAGACTAGCTAATCAGTTCAAATCCGAACTTCATTTCCAGAGTAATCAGCTACTGATTTTGAGGACCAGGTATTAAGGGTAGTAAGGATATTAATCACTTCGTATGGAGCCCTCTCATCCATCTCATGACTCCCTGTAGAACCACGAAGAGAACGGCTAGTTTTGACATCAAATTTATTATCAAAATTGATCATTGGTAGGTAAAGATTTAGTGTTTCGTATTTAGGAAACACTAACTTTACAAATACAAAATTGTAACTGATAATACTCTTTCTCTATTCTCCACACCGAAACATTTTTTTTTTTATTCCCATCCAAAGTCTTCAGTCTTCATCTGAAATTAAATGTCACTATCTTTTCAATTTAAAGATTCCTTATCAGGAAACCTGGTTGGCTCAGTCAGTAGAGCATGCAACTCTTGATCTCGGAGTTCAAGTTCAAGGCCCATGTTGGGTGTTGATATTACTTAAAAATAAAATACTGAAAAAAAAAAAAGATACCTTATCAGTTACCTTGATTTTGTCTTCTGGGGGGAAACTTGTGGAAACTTTAAATTTATTCAACGAATATTTATTGACTGCCTATTATATATAATCCGGGTGCTGTGGTAGGCACTGGGATACAACTGTGAATAAAACAGACCAAAGCAAAAATCCCTCCCTTCATGTAGCTTACATTCCCTTGGGGGGGCGGGGAGGGTGGCAAACAATAAACAAAATGAATAAGTAAAATGCATATTATGTTACGTGGTAATAAGTACTATGGAGAAAGATAAAGCAGAGAAGGGGGTAGGGGGACAGTCTTAAATACAGTCGAATGAAGACATTCGAGTGGAGCTTGAATGAGGTGAGAGAGCAGGCTGTGCAAAGATAGAAGAAGAAAGGGAAGAGCAAGTACAAAGACTCTGAGGTGGCAGCCTGCCTCTCCTGTTTGAGGAACATCAAGGAAGCCAGCCTGGTGCCCCTGGCTGCTCAGTTGGTACAGCATGCAACTCTTGATTTTAGGGTTGTGAGTTTGAGCCCCACATTGGGGGTAGAGACTAGTTAAAAAATAACATCCTAAAAAAAAAAAAAGGAGAGAGAGGCCAGTATGTTGTGAAGGTATTAAAGAGAAGGTAGAAGATGAGACCCAAGAGGTAATGAGAGACCAAGGAATTTGAGTGTTTCAGTGACATAAGAAGCCATTAGAAGTTCTGGAGCATAGCAGTGACAAGACCTGACTTATATCTTGCAGAATTGTAGCTGCCAGGTTGAAAATAGCAAAAGTAATAGCAGGGCAAGGCCTAATTAGATGCTATTCCAGGAATCCAGACCAGAGACGATGGCCACTTGGATCATGGTAGCAGAGGTGGAAGTAGTGAGAAATGGTTAGAATCTAGATATATTTTGAATATACACCCTATGGAATTCTCTGAGGGGATACTTACAGGGGAGATGAGAAAGAGTGGAATAAAAAATGAGACGTTTGTTCAAAGAAGACACACCCAGTTGGCTAAGAGACACATGAAAAGATGTTCACTATCACTCATCATCGGGGAAATGCAAATCAGAACCACAATGAGACACCACCTCACCCCTGTCAGAATGGCTGAAATTAACAACACAGGAAACAACAGATGTTAGCACGGATGTGAAGAAAGGGGAACTCTCTTGCACTGCTGGTGGGAATGCAAACTGGTGTAGCCACTCTGGAATGGAGGTCCCGCAAAGAGTTAAAAATAGAACTACCCTACGACCCAGCAATTGCACTACAAGGTATTTACCTAAAGGATACAATAATAATGATTCAAAGGGACACAGGCAATCTTATGTTTATAGCAGCGTTATCAACAATCGCCAAACTATGGATTCAGCCCAAGTGTCCGCTGACTGATGAATGGAAAAGGAAGATTTGATACACACACACTAGAATATTACTCAGCCATAAAAAAAAAAAAAGAATGAAATCTTGCCATTTGCAATGACGTGGATGGGGCTAGAAGGCACTATGCTAAATGAAATAAGTCAGTCAGAGAAAGACAAATACCACATGATTTCACTCATTTGTGGAATTTACAGCTCAGTTGGTTGAGCATCTGACTTCGGCTCAGGTCATGATCCCATGGTTCGTGAGTTGGAGCCCCATATTGGACTTTCTGCTGTTACCACAAAGCCCCTTTGGATCCTCTGTCCCCCACCTCTCCATCCCCCACTCTGCACTTCCCCTACTTGTGCTCTCTCTCTCTAAAATAAATAAACATTAAAAAAAGTTTTTATTTTTATTTTTATTGTTTTATTTATTTCTGAGAGAGAGAAACAGTGTGAGCAGGGGAGGGTCAGAGAGAGAGGGAGACACAGACTCTGAAACAGGCTCCAGGCTCTGAGCTGTCAGCACAGAACCCGACGCGGGGCTCGAACCTACGAACCGTGAGACCATTGACCTGAGCTGAAGTTGGATGCTTAACCCACTGAGCCACCCAGGTGCCCCTAAAAAAAGTTTTTAAATCTGCCCTACCTATGTGCCTTATTTTCTAAGCTTAAACTTCTAAAAACACGAATACAGCATTTCTAATTAAAATATTAAATTATTTGTACCAGCATGCATAATCCAAATATACTTAAAATTACTCATGGATTATTCAAAGGCAAATTTTAGTAATCATAAAATTAATCAATTTTAGTTCATTATGAAGCTCATATGTGCAGACTGCATATATAGAGAAGTTCAGAGTCATAGAGAATTTTGGGTTAACAGTTCATTTCCACTCCGTGGGCATTTATAGAGCACCACTATGCACTAGCTGTGTGTGTGCTGAGGAAATAACAAGGAATTAATCATTGCATTTGGCCTTGAGGAACTTACAGTCCAGCCAGACCATCAAACCAATAGCCGTAATTCAAAATGAGGTATATTGTAGAAGATATGAGATATCACAGAAGTACAGAGTACTCTTTGCCTAACTGCTGTAGAAACACAGAGGGTGAAAAATAAGTTCTCCTTGGGGATATAAATGATTTAGAAAGATTACAAAGGGGAGATAATATTTGTTCTGGGCCTTGAAAGATGAATAGAAATTTGCTGAGCAGTTGGACGGTGAAAGGGATATAAGGAGAGGACACAATAGCGCGGGGAAATAAAGTGTCGCATGAATAGCATGTCATGTAGAGGAGTCACTGACTAGATCACAGATGCCACATTATGATTTTTACACGATTAGCTATTCAGACTTTATCCTAGAGTGAATGAGTCACCAAAAGTGTTCAATGTCATAATTCCAGAAGCAATGTAGAACTAAAGGTGAGGCTGTCCTGGATTGAATTATATCCCTCAAGAAAGATACCAAAAAAAAAAAAAGTCCTAACCTCCAGGACTTCAGAACGTGCCTTATTTGGAAACAGCCTTTGCCAAGGATCAATTTAAAATGAGGTCATTATGGTGGGCCCTAATCCACCGTGACTGGTGTCCTCATAAAAAGGGGTAAATGTGGACACAGATACAGACATGCACAGAGGGAAGACTATGTGAAGAATACAGGGAAAATGTCATGTGACCGTGGAGGACTGGAATGGGACACCTACATGCCAAGGAATGCCAAAGATTGGCAGCCAAGCACCAGGAGCGAGGAAAGAGGCTTCGAACAGATACTCCCTCACAGCCCAAAGAAGGAACAGACCTGGGAACACCTCAGACTTGCGGCTTCCAGAACTGAGACATTACTTTCAGCCATTCTGTTAGTGGTACTTTGTTACAACAGACCTAGGAAACTAATACCCAGGTTACTGAGCAGTACAGTCTGAAATGATAAGAGACTGAGCAAAGACAGTGACAGGAGGGAGTTCAGAAAAGGTCATAAATCTGAAAGATACCTCTGAGGTAAACAACAAGGTTTACTGAGTGGTGGAATATGCCAGAGGAGAGAGAGTCGTCCAGGATGGGTGAAGTTTTTACTCTATCTTAATCAACTAAATGTGGTGTCTAAACTACCTTACCTTAGATCCTTGTTAGCTCTCTCCTGAGGCTGGGGACCTTAGAGAAAGTCCCATGCCTTTTCCTCTGGCTAATGACGTCTAATTAGCCATGCTTCTGACCTGTCATTCAAGCCATCCTCTGGGCTGGTTTCGTTTCCATCCTGTTGGCTTGTAGCTATGTTCTGCTCCATCCAACTAGTTCCTTTAAGAGGCTTCACTTGACCTGCCTACTTTGCTTTCCATTTAATTTTGTAGAGGACGCTATGTATTAGATTATCCTTAGCTCTACACTCTGCTGCCTGTAGACCAATTCCATCCCTTCCTTATACACAACACAAACCCTTAGCCCCTAGATTCAGGACCACAAGCTCTCACTTCTCCAGGGAGCTAGAATAGATACTAACCACGCTAACCAACCTGAAAAATACAGGAAAAGGAAACATGACAAGAAATCTAATTTCACGTTTGGACATTATTGTAGAGACTATATTTTGGATACAAAAGGGAAGCCACTGACCAATACTTTTTCCAGAACTGCTAATATGCCATATACTCCATCCAAAGGGATTGGCTTGCTACATGTTCCTGTCTCACTGGCCATATCTCTTTGGTATAAACACCTGCTCCAAACTGGGTCAATTAGATTGTCTCTGGAGAAAAATTGGAACCAGCCTCTGGATGTGTCTAGATATCTAACACAGAACTTGCAGCAACCATAGTCTTCCATATAGACGAAGCAGGAGACAAAGCTGGTTCACAGAGAGGTAAGAACTAAGCAGATGTTAGAAGGAGGTAAATATGAGAGAGACAGAGACACATGCTGCCTGTGTTCCTCACAGCTTTCCCCTTCGTGGTTCCAATCCCTTACGACACCATCTGCACTCCTGCTTGTGGATGGTGTAAAAATACCTCCATATTCTTATGATAAGTGCGTTTCTCTTTTCATATCATCCTAACTGGAGTTTGTTTCAAAGGATCCTAACCAACCCACATGTATTGAATCTGAAATGTGTATCCAACACTTAAGGGCAGAGGTATTTGGAAATGTGGGTCTCAGGACAGAGCAGCGGTGGCGGGAAGGACATGTGTTTGGGTAAGGGAGTAACTGACGTCACTGGAGCTGACGAGGTCACCGGAAGTAGTTCAAAGTGATGGGGGAAAGGAGCAGAGGGTAAAAAGAGGGAAAAATGGGTCTCTTAGGAATTTCAGTATTTAAGACACGGATGAGTGTAAGAGCAGTCAGTGAATCAGGATAAAAAAATACAGAAGACTAGGAGAGAATACTTATGTAGAAGCCAATAAATAAAAGTATCCATGTTGAACTTACGGAAAATCCAACCATCGGTGGCTTAAACAGGGGATGATTGATTTGTCCCTAACAAGATGCCCAGAGGGGCACCTGGGTGGCTCAGTCGGTTAAGTGCCTGACTTCGGCTCAGGTCATGATCTCGCAGTTTGTGAGTTTGAGCCCCGTGTCGGGCTCAGTGCTGACAGCTCAGAGCCTGGAGCCTGCTTCTGATTCTGTGTCTCCCTCTCTCTCTGCCCCTCCCCTGCTCATGCACTGTCTCTCTCAAAAAAAAAAAAAGATGCCCAGAGCTGGCACAACAGAGGAGCAACTCCATGAAGGACTCAAGCTCTTCCTCTCTCTCTCCCACCATTTTTGCCACCTAGTCTTCATCTCTATGGTCACAAGATGGTTCTTAAACCTTCCAGGGAGAAAGGAAAAGCAAAAGAGAAAGAGTGAGGGGCAGTATGGGTGCCACTCTCCTGCTGGAAAAGCAGAAGCTTTACCAAAAGCCCTATTTAAGTGTCATCGGTCAGAACTCTGTCACCCGGCCACCCCTACCTGGAGGAAGACTAGACGAGAACTACGGAAACGAGCTGGGTCAGGCAATCAGCTTTTAACAACAGACTGTAGTCCACAACAGCTACGGGGAGGGCAAGAAAAATGATACCTAAAGACAGATGATGGGGAGAGAGGGTTTGATAGTCGGAAAACCCCTGGCAGCCTATCAAGCGCAATTTCTGACAGTCTGCCCACTGGCTCAGTCAGGAGGGCATGGCGCCTCCTGATCTCCAGGTTGCAGGTTTGAGCCTCACCTTGGGTGTAGAGATTACTTAAAAGTGAGTATAGACGGCTCTTTCCTAATGCTTGAAAAGGAGAATAATGGAGGAGGCAAAAACCTAAAGGCGGAGCAGAGGTGGAGATACTTTGTTCGGCTCTAAGGCTGTGACTACTTGAGCACGTTTATACACACTGAGTAGTAGAAACAACTGGAGACAGGAGATCTGAGGTATAAACAGCATGACAAAAAGATCAACTGTTGGGGGGAAAACCATCCCGACACCCCTTGGGTGACAGGGGATTTAATGCGATATTGAAAGCGATACCTTTGTCTCCAAAACAAGATAGGAAGTGGGAATGAAGAACAATAGTTTGGATGCGGGCAGGAAAAGGAAGTAGAAACGCTGAAAACTCTATTTTGGCAAAAACACACTTACAAAGATAGAACCCTGAATTCACTGTTACCCAACTTTAAGGAAGCCATGAAGAAGCAGGAAGATCTCCTGAGAATTCAGGTGTGCTGGTTTATTTGCATCCCCGAGCTGACGGCCAAGCAGTGACCCTGGTAGGGACGCAGGGCCGGGAGAATGGGAACTTTTATGAGCAGCTCAGCAGCTCACTTTTTTTTTTTTTTTTTGGTTCCTCCTGTCCCTCTCGGGACTGCAAAGCCCCAGAGAGGATGGAGAGGGTACCTGGCTTTTTCCTCACTCTGCGTGGTTCTGAAAGAAGGTACACGGCGGTGGCAGGAGCAATGGCCAAAGCACTTGCTAGAAGCATCCAGACCTTGTTCTGCACATTTATTCCCATTGTTTTGAACTCCTTCGCCGTAGCGCGCGGGAGGCGGCGCTGAGCCGGGCTACACTGCAGGACGCCGCCGGCGGGCACCCTCAGGCGCGCGGGGACCCGCAGGGCCTCCGCGGGAANCGGTGGGCAAGTCGTGCCTCCTGCACCGCTTCACGCAGGGCCGCTTCCCGGGGCTGCGCTCCCCCGCCTGCGACCCCACGGTCGGCGTGGACTTCTTCTCGCGCCTGCTGGAGATCGAGCCGGGCAAGAGGATCAAGC
>NW_027532173.1:1724562-1738731 GCF_008692635.1 Crocuta crocuta | reverse complement strand
TCACCTGAAACTCACTTAAGCAAGCATTTTGCAATCTTCAGCAAGTTCTCTGCTTGTGAAACGCGGTCCTGCGGGAGGGGGCTTCCCGGACGCGGCCCCCGCCCCCAGCCCTTCCCCGTGAGACCCGCGCACTTCGGTGAGGACTTCCAACTTGCGACGCGCCGCCCTCCCTGCCCAGCTACACGCTGATCCACACGGGCCCTGAGTGCACGGCCTCGCTTGCTTAGACCTTACTTCTCCCCTGCGTCGAGCGGAAAGATGGAGAGGCCGGCCCTTCAGAGAGGTTTTAAAGGTTGGAATTGTGTAATCCCTAGAATTCCAGGAGGAAACTTGTGTTTCCTTCTCAAGAGGCCTCTTTTAGTTAAAATAGAGGTTCAGTCTTCTGATTTCTCATCTGTAAAATGGGACCTTTATGATTTCTGAGATTCCTTCCCATTTCACCATTGTGAGACGGTGTGCAGATTCCATCACCTGTGATCTCATTCAGAGACGAAATTTAAGATGTTTTGTGGCTCCCCCCAAAAGCATTTACTAATAGCTCTTGCTCTGTCCTCTAAAATGAATATAATGAAAACATACTCTTTATACCCTAAACTTCTAGAAACTAGTGAGTTGCAACTACAAGAAACATAAGTAGTAAAGTCTTATTGTATCTAATTATTTGCTAAGAAGTAGTTCCTCAGCTTATTGGCAACAAAGTAAAGGATAATTAATTTGTTAGATTTTAAAGTCCTTTCTGCTAAATAGATCATTGTTTTTTAATGCCTTTGAGCAGATGTAAATACCAGTTCATTTTATATACATTATTAAAACCAGACAGTACCTCTACCATAATAATACAAGGGCATTTAGGGAATATTTACTGACAATGAGTCATGCTTTATTTTGTCTGGCTCTTTACCAAAGATGTATTCATAAATACATACATATTTCAAAAGCTGCCTTCAAAGACTTCCCTTTCTGTCATTTAGCAGAATGTTTCAACATAAAATTGCATTTAAACCAATCATTGTTAAACCATTCTGTATCTTTTCCCAACAAAATAGATACTTTTTTGAGTAACAGATACCTTTTATTTCATAGAAAGGCACTATAGTTCATGAAGATGTTAGTCATATCACTAGGAATTCATAGGGAATTTTATATTTGAAGTTTTATTGTTGATTGTATATAAACTAGCAGAAAGGAACCTACTTTAGACAACTCAGAGTATAGTTTGAAAGCATTAAAAACAACAAAATAGTGAGCTGATAATTATGACCATACTCAGTCTTCGTTCCCCCCCCAGCTTTATTGAGACGTAATTGACAAATAAAGCCTTAATTTTCAATGTTCAGATTAACACATGCTAGAAGATAATAATTACTTTCAAAAGGGAGGAACAAAATCAAAGTGAAAAAGGTTTACAAAAATAAAGTTTATGTGAGCATACCGTAAATTATAACACTCAACTGTTTTTTTATTCTTAGCACTGTGTTAGGATAAATGTCAAATTCTTGTATTAAGGCAAGTCAAAATTGCAGTGCCTTCACTAAAGATAAAAGTTTATTTCTCTGTGTGTGACAGTCTCATCAAGGTAAGTGGCCTATGTTGGTGGAGTGACTCTGCTCTAAGCCATCATTCTAGTACCTTACTTTTTGCCGTTGCTAAGACATCATCATCAGCTTTGTGAACACAGTGTTCTTGCACAGGGGAAGGGAAATGGAAAGTTCTAAAGCAAGCAATGTTCCTTTTAAGTGAGTTAGACCAATGTGGTACAGATCCCTTCAGTTGTTAAGTTCACTGAGGGGAAATTAGTTAAAAGGCCACAGGGGGGCGCCTGGGTGGCTCAGCCGGTTGACCGACCAACTTCGGCTCAGGTCAGATCTCGCAGCTTTGTGGATTTTACCCCTGCATGGGGCTCTGTGCTGACAGCTCAGAGCCTGGAGCCTGTTTCAGATTCTGTGTCTCCCTCTCTCTCTGCCCCTCCCCCACTCACCCTTTCTCTGTCCATCTCAAAAATAAATAAACATTAAAAAAAAAAGGCCACAGGTAGATGGGCCTCCAGGCGCCCATGAAGAAGTGAACGTGGACCTGGCACGGTGGGCTTTGAAGGGAAACTAGCAATCGCCACTTTGCATGTTTTTAAAATTTTTAAAGTTTATTTATTTTGAGAGACAGAGCAAGGAGGGAGGGGCAGAGAGAGGGAATCCCAAGGAGGCTCTGCGATGTCAGTGTGAAGCCCCAATGTGGGGCTGGAACTCATGAACCACAAGGTCATGACCTGAGCCAAAACCAAGAGTTGGATGCCTAACCTACTGAGCCACCTAGATGCCCGCCACTTTGAATTTTTAATCATCATAGTGGATGAAGTTTCACAGGAAAATATTGTTCAGCACAGTGTTATTTAGGATAAATATTGGGAAGGATCAAATATAGGAATCTAAATTTTGAGTTTCCCATAAAAAGCACTTAAAGCAATATAAAGATAAAATGAGATAAAGAAATAGCAGTGTTGGCTGTAGGGCTAGGAAACCTCGGGGCTTCAAACCAGATTTTGCCTTTTATTCCTTGTTGTCTGATCTTCGGACAGTTACAGACAGTGATTATAAAGCTCGGATACAAAGAGAATAGCATCTTCCTGGCGCCGTGCTTCTCAGAGTGTGTTCTGCACAACAGTTACCTTTGTGACTCTTTTGAAAAATGAATTCTGTGACCAGGTGAATTTGGGAATCCCTGCATCCCATGTAGAACTCTCTTAGAAATTCGTATCAAAGGCTCTCAGAAGCATTGTAACAAGGAAGCCCGTTTAACCTTGATTAAACCAGCATGTCTCAAATGTATTCTACAGGCTGTTTTTAGAATGCAAAAACTGAGGTGCCTGAGTGGCTTAGTTGGCTGAGTGTCAGACTCTTGATTTAGGCTCAGGTCATGATCCCAGGGTTGTGGGATCAAGCCCCGCATTGGGCTCTGCGCTGAGCCTGCAGCCTGTTTAGGAATCTCTCTCCCCTCACCCCATGCCTCTTTCCCCCACTGTGCGTGCTCTCTCTCTCAAAAAACAAAAAACAAACAAACAAAAAACCATGGAAATGTATGATAACTCGTGTTATAACGAGCACAACCCGAGAGGTCTGTTGGCGAGTTGCTGCAGTCACGTTCTTTAAGCGGAATCCCTAAACTGTTGAGGTTTAGAGCAGTGGCAGACCTGCAGAAGTTCATTAACCAGCTCGTTAACAAAGGGCTGTAAGTACTAAGCCAGAGAGGGGACAGCCCCCCGCTGCGCGGGGCCCCCAGAACCTGAGGGTGGCCTCTGCCTAACACGCTGAACATTCTGGACCTCCCCCTCCCCTCTGTCTGTCTGGTCGCCTCTTCCCTAGCAACCCTTCTACTGTGCGCCTTTCTCTTGCCCGCGTGTCCCGCCTCCCCTTCAGCGGCCTTGTGTCTTCCCGGCGCCCCTTTCCGTTTCCTCCCATCCGCCTCCTTTCCTCTCCTTCTTTTTTGTGTCCGTGTGTCTCTTCCTCTCCCCTTTCTCTCTAGCTTCTTTCCCCTCATCTGTCCCTCTGGCTCTGCTGCGTCTCTGTGTCCTCCGACCCCTTCAAATCTTTCATACAAAGTTAATGTGTAGCTGTGGCTTAATTTATGTTCTTTGTTCGTAATTTTAAAAGCAGACAACATGAACATTTTATATTTCTCCTTAAAGAGAGCTTTTTTTAGAGACTAGTCTTTTTAATGTTTATTTATTTATTTTTGAGAGGGAAGGGGAAGTGCAGAGAGAGTGGGGGAGAGAGAGAATCCCAAGTGGGCTCCACGCTATGAGCACAAAGCCCAGTGCAGGGATCCATCTTACAGACCATGACTTCATGACCTGAGCCAATATCAAGAGTCAGATGCCTAACTGACTGAGCCGCCCAGAGGCCCCAAGATAACTTTTTAAGTGCCTAAACTAAATTGTTTTGTTTTGTGTTTGATTTCTACCGCCTTTATGGCAGTTCATAGTCTTCAGTAGAAAAACATTTTCAGGGGAGGCTGAGTGGCTCAGTCGGTTAAGCATCCGACTTCGGCTCAGGTCATGATCTCACGGCTCTCAAGTTCAAGCCCGGCATCTGGCTCTGTGCTGACAGCAGGCCCAGAGCCTGCTTTGGATTCTGTGTCTCCCTGTCTCTCTGCCTTTCCCCAGCTCATGCTCTGTCTCTCTCTCTCTCTCTCCTTCAAAAATAAATAAATATTAAAAAAAAAAAAAGAGAGAGAAGAAAAAGATTTTCCAATCCTGGATTGGCAGGTTCACAACTGCACACGAAAGAGCAGAAATTGTCCACGGTTAAGCCCCACAGTCATCGCAGTCACCTGTCGTTCCAGGTCTTAGACACAGTACAAGCAAGGCTAAATGTATACTGAGTAATCCTATAAAATAATGCCCTGGTTCAAGTTATTTGTGCCGAAGGGGCGCCTGGGTGGCTCAGTCGTTAAAGCATCCGACTTTGGGTCAAGTCATGATCTCTAGGTTCGTGGGTTCAAACCCCGTGTCGGGCTCTGTACTGACAGCTCAGGGCCTGGAGCTGCTTCTGATTCTGTGTCTCCCTCTCTGCCCCTCCTCCACTCACGCTCTGTCTCTCCTTATCTCTCAAAAATAAATAAATATTTAAAAAATTTTATTATTTGTGTTGTAAGTAATAGAAATCTAGCCAAATTAGTTTAAATAAATTATAAATGATCCAGATCTCACGATGACAAAGGCTCACGGAACATGCAGGTGTCTAGAAGTACGGAAACTCCATAAGCAAGAGTTTGTTTTCCCTCTGGGGGGTTTTCTTCTCCAGCTCTGCCAGCTCCCAGTCCTATTAGCTCCTGAGCCTCTTGCTCCCATTCACAGAAGAAAACAGTCTCATGGGCTACTTGACAGTCTCATTTGCTACTCATTGATTACCAGTGAGGCAGCTTCCCCACAGTCACATTTTAAGATACATGTACACGTAATACAGATACAAACATACTAGGTATGTATGACGAGTCATACAATGCAAGTGTCTCTGTAAAGGTCTCCTTTTTGGAAAAGAGAAATTCACAGAAGGAAATGACTGATCATCCCAGAAAGTATTTTGTGGTGTTTCTGGGTAAAATGTTATGTCAGAACGAGCCGGCGTCATTTCTAACAAGTGTAACAGAATGTGAAAAGATGCCACAGGTGGCCAGACATACCTTTATCCTGCAGAGAGTATTTCCCTCGTCCCCTCAGGGCGTTCAGGCCATGTTGAGTGATTATGTAGTCAGCACAGTCCAGAAACAAGCTAGTACTTTGAAAACCCTGGCATTGTCTTTCTTAATTTCCCTTTTCTTCAATAACTCCGCTGATGGAGCAGATGTAGCCACGACCTCAGTGCCCCTATTGGTACATGAAGGTGGTTATGCATCCTGAAGTAAACCAAAGGCCGTCTGCCCCATATCTGAGGGCGCTGGGCCAGCATCAGGCAAAATTGTAAAGGAGGTAAAGCTCATTCTTGGGACTTTGGGGGCATTCCCACTTCTCTTAGGTATTTCGGATAGTGAGCCCTTGGCCTATTCTTCTGTCCTCGGTCACATCCCTTAGTAGTCCATTTCAGCTTCAAGGAGAGACACAAAATGCTCAATGGTTGAAAACAGGAAGAATCTTGCCAGGAGTATTTCTGTCCTAAAAGAGGGCGCCACCTAGTGAGAGAATGTCTCATCTTGATGCTTCCCTGTTGGCAGAGTTCCAGGTTTGTGGCCCGGTGGGTTGGAATTTCCTCTCCTGAGCCTACGGTAATGACCGCCTGTGCAGGCATATTGACCCCGAGTTTAGCTTTCAGAGCAAGGGCTAGAAAAATAAAAGAGACGATGTTGTGAGTTCATACATCACCACGGTAAAGTCTTCACCTGAAAAGTGCTTTGCTCAGTCTGAGATGGTAGAAATTTCTAGCCAGTGTCAGTTTGGCCAGCGTATAAGGATTTTTTAACAACTTCCCCTTCATTGTCATGTAGCTCTACAGTTTAAAGAGGACCTCTTAGGGGCGCCTGCGTGGCTCAGTCAGTTGAGTGTCTGACTTCAGCTCAGGTCATGATCTCACAGTTCACAAGTCCATGAGTTCAAGCCCCACGTCAGGCTCTGTGCTGACAGCTCAGAGCCTGGAGCCTGCTTTGGATTGGACTCTGTGTCTCCCTCTCTCTCTGCCCCTTCCCCCCCTCAAAAATAAATAAACATTTAAAAAAATTTAAAGAGGACTTCTTGGAATGACCTAAGAATGTTTATTGTGTTAGTTATTCTTGTCCTGACTGAGTTAGAGGGAATCTTCTTTTTTCTAGTCTGCTCTGTCAAGCAGTGGAAAAGGTGAGCCAACCAAGTGATGCTGAGATACACATGCACACACACCAGGGAGCATCAGATATTGCTTATATAAGCTATTTTAGTTCCTTCTAAAGTGAAGTGCCTACAAAGCCTATACTTTTTTATTTTAATAAATCTGTAAATGTCAGCAACTTTTAATCAGTTCTGAAAATATATGATTTAAGGAAGTTCACTTTAAAAATTGCTANGGTGCGGCTCCCGGCATATCCCCCTTTTTTATTATATATTTTTAAAAGACTGGAAACAGAAAAAGGACAATTAATGTGGCTTTAAAAAGGAAGCTACGATTACTGACAAAATTATGGAATCCATCTAGAAAGGACACTGCTATCTCGGAAGGAAAAGCAAAGGTAGTAGAACAAGGGAAATATCAAGGAGAACAAGACCTTTCAGAGACAGAGGTCTGTTCCCATAATCACGAAGGGAGAGGTTCCTACAATAATTTCTTTCACAGGGTGCAATCAGCATATTAGGACCAGAATAAGGGGACAATTACTTCCGACATCGATAAGAGGCAGGGTGACAGTAATTGGCAGAAAAAGAGAATTAGCAGTTTTAAAATTTTGTGAACTCAGAGGGAGGAGTAGACTTCAAGTTTCTTTTGCTTTGTTTATGTCAATAGATTTTTAGGCAGTCCGTGTCAGTATGGAGAGGATAAGGAATTTCCCCGAAACAAATAGAGTTTCGGCAGCTGCTTGGGAATATTCCTTAAAGTCCCCATCCCGAGGTAGACCAGCCATAGTTGGCTCCACTTATAGCCATTAGTCTGGGAAAAGAATAAGTGAGAAGCCCTCACAACTGCTAGAAAGAGGAATAGAGAAAGTTGACGTCCTCCTCAGTCTGATTTTATTTCGGCCAGAAGAATCTTGGGGGTCAATACTCAAGCAGAAATAATTAAGTGGGGGTGGATATCGGTCACATCTAATGGCAAGAGACCTTGCAAACTTGCCTCAACCTCACAAGGAGTGTTCTCAACTTATGAGTTCAGAAAGGCTCCCAACAGGTCATGATCTCACAGTTCGTGGGTTCGAGCCCCGCATCGGGCTCTGTGCTGACAGCTCAGAGCCTGGAGCTGCTTCAGATTCTGGGTATCCTTCTCTCGCTGCCCCTCCCCCACTCATGCTCCCTCTATTTCTCTGTCTCTCTCAAAAATAAATAAACACTAAAAAATTTTTTTCTTTAATTGCTACCCCACACACTTTACCTGGCTTATCATGAAACATCTTATTATGGTAAAAACAAACAAACAAATAATCATTGTTTTCTGAAAGGAATCACTTTATGTAACAAAGTACTGGTTTTTTAGGAGTTCCAGAAAAACATGAAACAAAGGTTAAAGTATGTTGAAAGTATATTTTTACTCTAAGCTGTGAAAAGAGTTTCAAAATACAGGTAAGCAGTTCTGTATATAAGCAGGACTAAATAAATATTGACAGCTAGCTGACATATTATTTTAGTTTGGTTTAAAGTCTTAACAGCATTCTTTTTTTTTTAATGTTTATTTATTTATTTATTTTGAAAGAGAAAGCAAGCTGGGGAGGGGCGGAGAGAGAGAGAGAGGGAGACAGAATTCCAAGCAGGCTCCACGCTATCAGCATAGAGCCCAACACAGGGCTGGATCCCAAGACCACAGGATCATGACCTGAGCCAAAATCAAGAGTCGGTCAGATGTTTAACCGACTGAACCACCCAGACACCCCAATGAACGGCATTCTCTTAAACATTCTTGGAAGGTAGTGATGTTTTTCTGTTTTCCTTCCTATGGTAGCAATTCATTTTTAATTTAGGAACAATTTGCTAAATGAAATTACTGTATTACTGGCAGTATATCTTTAAAATACCAGTAATACCATCAGCTGGTATCAATAGCTAGGATATAACGAAGCCACCAAAAGTATCTCAGTGCTGGGGCATCTGGGGGACTCAGTTAAGCATCGACTCTTGATTTTGGCTCAGGTCATGATCTCATGTTACATGCTGACAGTGCAGAGCCTACTTGGGAATCTCTCTCTCTGTCTCTCTCTCTCTCTTTGTCTCTGTCTCTGTCTCTCTCAAAATAAATAAATAAAAATACAAAAGTATGAATTAAAAAAATAAGATAAAATTATCTTCCTTTACTAAGAATGTTAAAAGTGGTTTTTCTTCTGAGTTTTTAGTCTTTCCAAATGTGTTTCCTTTTCGTAGGAGTTTGTGTGAAACACCCTCAAATACATAAGTCTGAGGGATAGCCTTAATAACAGATTCCTGCCTCAGAAATACAAAAAGAATGGTGTGGGGCCCAAACTGAACCCTCTTTGAGAAGAGATTAAGAGAGAATAGTCCAAACAGGAGTTAGATAGATGTTAAGAACTTCCTGGCATTATGAAGAAAGTTTATAATTTTTTTTCTCTCTTTTTTAAAATGTAACTTAAGTTAGTTAGCACATTGTGCAATACTGGTTTCAGAGTAGAATTCAGTGATTCATCACTTATATACAATACCCAGTGCTCATCACAATAAATGCCCTCCTTAATGTCCATCACCCATCTAGCCGGTCCCCGACCCACCTCCCTTCCATCAACCCTCAGTTTGTTCTGTATCATTAAGAGTCCCTTGTGATTTGTTTCCCTCTCTTCTCTATGTTCCCCCCTTCCCTTCTGTTCAACTGTTTTGTTTCTTAAATTCCACATATGAGTGAAATCCTATGGTATTTGTCTTTCTCTGACCAACTTATTTAGCTTAGTATGAAACATTCCAGCTTCATCCATGTCATTGCAAATGGAAAGACTGCATCCTTTTTGATGGCTGAGTAATATTCCATTGTGTATATGTATACCACATCTTCTTTATCCATTCATCAGTTGATGGATATTTGGGCTCTCTCCATAGTTTGACTATTGTTGATAACGGTGCTATAAACATGATAATGCTGCATGTACCCCTTCGAATCTGTATTTTTGCATCCTTTGGGTAAATATCTAATAGTGCAATTGCTGGATTGTAGGGTAGTTATATTTGCAAGATTATCATTTCTTAAATTCTAGGGGTTGCCTCTCATTTTTCTTCAGTTAGCATTGTTCAGAGTGATATTGATAGATGTAATTTGAGAAAAGGTTTCCTTGATTAAACAGGGTGGGAGGGAAATTGCAGGGTTTCTCAGAGCTTTAATATATGATGGATATAGTAATACACATTGTGAATCCCCAAGGTAAATATCGGATTTCCCAATCCAGAGGTTTTTTTTACATATAGCATTTTAGTAACTGATAGGTAGGTAGGTGGTTGGGTAGGTAGGTAGGTAGACAGAGCACTTTAGGAAATAATACTTCAAAAAAAAGTATAGGCAATTCCTTAAATTTTAGGAATATATTTGAGAATCTCACGGTTTCTTCCTTCATGTGATTCTGTCTCTTTTGCTGTGCTTCTGGATATGATATCATATGATTTAAAAGGTTTCCCTTTTAAAACTCTTGATACATCAGGGTGCCTGGATGGCTTAGTCAGTTAAGGGTTCAGCTCTTCATTTCAGCTGGTCATGATCTCGTGGTTTGTAAGATATAGCCTCATGTTGGTCTCTGAACTGATAGCTTGGAATTCTCTCTTTCCCTCTCTCTGCTTCTCCCCTGTTCGTTCTCTCTCTCTCTCTCTCTCTCTCTCAAAATAAATAAATAAACTTAAAAAAAAAACCTCTTGATATTTTAGGAAAAGATCCAGTAACCCTTGAGAGTCCCATGAGTTTTGTCCCCTCATTTAATAGTGAGAGTTTTATCTGTTTGCCTGACTTCTAGCCACCTGTCACACTTTTATGTAGATCACGCAAGTATCTTCAGTGCTTGTCTAAAGAACACAACCTCCTAGTTAGAATCACTAGAAAAGCTGGAAGAAAGGTAGAGGAACAAATGGATGAAACTTCACATTTTCAGATTTTTTTAGTTATAAAAGGGCTACCGTAGGAAGGTCCTGGGAAAGCAAATGTTAATGAAGTAGGTAAGAAGTGAGGGATAGGACAGATTTGATAGAATATATGGATAGACTCTGAAAAGAGAATTAAAAGTGGAAGAGAAGGGGGGGCACCTTGGTGGCTCAGTCGGTTAAGCATCCAGCTTCAGCTCAGGTCATGATCTCACGGTACATGAGTTCCAGCCCCACGTTAGGCTCTGTCCTGAATGTGTGGAACCTGGAGCCCGTGTCTGGAATATCTGTCTCCCTCTCTCTCTGTCCTTTCCTCGGTTGTGCTCTCTCTCACCCTCTCTCTTGAAAATAAATAAAATTAAAACATTTTTTAAACAGGTAGAAGACAGGATATAGTTAGTTGTATGCAAAGGACCATTGGCCGCAAAGAAAATTAGTGAAAGATTAATTGAAAACAACCTCCAAGAAAGTGGGTGGAAAGTTACAGGAAAGAAGCTGCAGAGGTCAGCTGCTATGGTCACATGCTGACCATTTTAGTAGATAAACACCTGTAGCCACAGGATCAGAAGGGAACAGACAGGTGGTCTGATACAACAGTCTCATTGTTTAATAATACAATTAATGTCTAGAAAGGCTTTGACTTACCTTAGCTCCTTAGTGATTTGCTAAGAACCCTGTTCTCTTGGCTCTATATTCAGTGTCCTTTCTGCTGCACCATACGTCCTGTCGTGGTTGAAAAGACTTTCATTGACACATTGTGCAGTTTCTGTCCTGAAAAATAATCTGTTTGCACACAACCCCCTCCCCCGTCCTCTGTATACCCCTGGTAACTATCCTCTCCACCCAAACCATTATGTTCCTGCTCCATTCAGAAAACAAGGGAGAAATCGCTCTGCAGGACAGTAGCAATACCGATAACTGACAGCAGACACATGTGGCTGCGATGACACTTCCCTGCCCTCCACGCGGTACTCTGTGACCGCGTGGCTACACAGTGGCGGGAGTGAGCCTGACGCTGCAGCGGACAAGCTTGTATGAAGTGTCGCGCTGTAGAGGTGGGGTATTGAGCGAAAAGTAAGATGTACTCTCACATTCGTGGTCCGTGCTGCTCTATACCGGGCGCAGACTCTGCTGCTGGAACTAAGAGGCTGCTTACATAATACAGAACTTTGTTTCTCCTGCCACCGTGGTCCAGAGTGAATGGTTCTGGGTGGTCAGGGCGGCCCTGCCTCAAGATCACCTTCCAGGATTCTTCTGTCTTAATCGAGGCACACCACACAGTGCGCACACTGCTTCTCACGTCCCACTAAACCAGAGTTAGGGCCGTGTCCACAGCTGACTGCAGGAGAGCCGGGGAACACAGCCTCCATCTGAGTTGCTGTGCGCCAGCGAGCGCTTGGGAGCCCTGTCACAATCACATAGCTGCAGTGAAGGCCGGTAAGTACTAAAACAAGCTCCAGCGGCAGAGCAGAGGGAGGAATCGTCCTCTGTGCCTGGGGTGAGGGCTCATTTCAGAGGATGTTTCCCAAAGAAGACGGTCCTCGATGCTGGGACGTGAAGGATCTGTGAGCAGTAGTAAGAGAAGTAACAAAAGGACCAACCACAACGGAAAAGAAGAAGCTTCCAGTAATGACAGTAGATTGAACACCTGTATCTGTTTTAGCTTTTCTTCCCCCAAATCTCACTAAAGTGATGATAGTTTTGTTTTGTTTTGTCTTGGAACCATAAACCCTCAAACAAGGAGCATGGGTAAGGAGACAAGAGCAATCAAATTTTGGAAGCAGGAAAGCAGATAGAGGAGTGGTAAATGAATTAGGCGGTTCAAGAAAACAGGCTTCTAGGGGCACCTGGGTGGCTTAGTCGGTTAAGCATCCGACTTTCGCTTAGGTCATGATCTCACGGTTCGTGGGTTCGAGCCCCACGTCGGGCTCTGTGCTGACTGCCAGCTCAGAGCCTGGAGCCTGTTTCAGTCTGTGACTCCCTCTCTCTCTGACCCTCCCCTGCTCACGCTGTCTCTCTCTGTCTCCTAGAAATAAATAAAACATTAAAAAAAAAATTTAAAAAAAAGAAAACAGGCTTCTAAACAAGTGATGGAAAAAACTAAAATCCACACCAATATATACCATTGAAGCCCCTAAAGACTCAGGAAATGGTTGGCACAAGATACTTCTGCAAGTGCTAAAATAAGCATCGCTGATTGCCAGTCTGCCTAAGAAAGATTGGATCCTG
Organism: Crocuta crocuta; assembly: GCF_008692635.1. Taxonomy (NCBI): domain Eukaryota; kingdom Metazoa; phylum Chordata; class Mammalia; order Carnivora; family Hyaenidae; genus Crocuta; species Crocuta crocuta. Next base: position 1,726,274 of record NW_027532173.1, on the reverse strand, counting down.
GGGGCCCCTGGGTGGCTCACTTGGTTGAGCATCTGACTCTTGGTCTCAGCTCAGGTCATGATCTCATGGTTCCTGAGATCAAACCCCATGTCAGGCTCTGTGCTGACAGCATAGAGCCTGCTTGGGATTCTCTCTCTTCCATTCTCTCTCTTCTTTCTCTGTCTCTCTCTACCCCTCCCTCCTCTCTCTGTCTCAAAAATTAAAAAAAAAAAAAGGAAAGAAAGAAGGATTGGATCCTCACACCCCCACCACCATTCCACACAAACCAGGTGACTTCCTCTACCCCCACATTGGCAAAAAACTGGAAATTTATTCTTGGAAAAGAATGAAATATAGAGTCTTCAACTGGAAGCACCAGGCACAAATGAGGTTGGGGCCCCTTATTTAAATTTTTTAAATGTTTTATGTATTTCTAGGAGAGCGAGTGAGCGAGAGAGACAGTGTGAGCAGGGGAGGGTCAGAGAGAGGGACACAGAATCTGAAGCAGGCTCCAGGCTCTGAGCTGGCAGTCAGCACAGAGCCCGACGCGGGCCTCGAACCCACGAACCGCGAGATCATGTCCTAAGCGAAAGTCGGACGCTTAACCGACTAAGCCACCCAGGCGCCCCGGGGCCCCTTGTTAAAGTAAGGGCATTAAGTGAGTGCGTGCATGTTGAATGCTGTTACAGCCTAGTCCTCATCCTCACCCCCGCCCCCACCCCCAGGCAGCTCCCAGAATGCTGGCAGTCAGCCCCTTACCCTTCAAACAGGACATTGGTTAAAAAAAATAAAAAACGGGCACCTGGGTGGCTCAGTCAGTTAAGCGTCCGATTTCGACTCAGGTCGTGATCTCATGGTTCGTGGGTTCGAGCCCCGCATCGGGCTCTGTGCTGACTGCCAGCTCAGAGCCGTGAGCCTGCTTCAGATTCTGTGTCTCCCCCTCTCTGACCCATCCCTGCTCCCACTGTCTCTCTCTCTCTCTCTCAGAAAAAAAAAAAATTAAAAAATAAATAAATAAAAAACAAAAACCCCAGAACATTGGTGAAATCATTTCTGCAGAATCTGACCAGTCCAAGAAGAGAGACGTAAGATACCATCATGGGAGTTTCCTCAGCTCAGTGACCCAGTGACCCAGACTCTGTGGGGCTTTTGGTCTCCATGAGCAGCTATGAGAAATATTAGGAAACTTGTAATATAAAACCTAGAGACCAAAACACAGACCAGAGGCAACCGGAGAAACAAACTTAATAAGAGAGAAAGGAAGGTTAACAAAGAAACAACTGTCTTTAATTTACTAATAGAGATAATGGGAAAATATTACATTCATAAAAGAACAGGATGATAGTTTTTTTAAAAGAATATTTTGAGAACAAAAGAGCTTTTAGAAATACAGTAGAAAAAAATAAAACATTCAGTACAGAGTTGAGGAGGGACACCTGGGTGGCTCAGTTGGTAAAGCATCTGACTCTTGAATTCTGCTCAGGTCATGATCTCGCTGTACCTGAGTTGGAGCCCCACATCGGGCTCTGTGCTGACAGTGCGGAACCCGCTTGGGGTTCTCTCTCTCTCTCTCTGCTCCTCCCCTGCTCACACACGTGCTCACACTCTTTCTCAGGATAAATAAATAAACTTAAAAAATTAGAAGACTACTCCAGAAGGTTTAATAGACAAGGAAAGGACATCCCAGAGAGTACAAAAGAAACTGAAAGGTGGGGCGCCTGGGTGGCTTAGTC
>NW_027532173.1:1578964-1724487 GCF_008692635.1 Crocuta crocuta | reverse complement strand
TCTCTCTCTCTCTTCTAAAAATAAATAAAACATTTAAAAAAAAAAAAAAGAAAAACTGAAAGGGGAAATTCTCAGTGAAGCAATTCAAGAAAATTTTCCAAGATTTAGGGACCTGAGTTTTCAGATGGGAAGGTCCCAGCACAATAGATGAAGGTAGACACATTCTAAGGGATATTGTCGTGAAATTCTAGAACACTGGCATCACAGAGAAGTTCCTACAGACTTTCACAGGGGAGGGAAGAGTCTGGAATCATATTGGTTTCAGACTTCTGAAAACAGCAGTGAAAGCTAGAAGGCAATGGAGAGACTACAAAGTTTTGAAAGAACTGTGTGTCGGACTAAACTATCACTCAACCAGGAGAGCAGAATAAATCACACGTGCAAGATTTCAAAATATTACCCCATGCGTCTTTGTGAGAAGCTGTTTGGGAATGTGCACTCAGCACCTGCACAGAGCGGAGTAAACCAGGAGCGAAGGATTCGTGGGCTACAGGGAACAGGAGGCCTACCTCTGAAGACAGGCAGAGGCCAGGAAGATGGTGAGGGGACGTGCTAGGGTGACCTCTCTGCTGCAGGTTCCAAGGACAGCCGGGCCACATCGCGGCAGGCTGCAAGGTTCTGGAGGAGACCTACTCAGGTAGACAAAAAAGACAGAAAGGCTCATGAGAGCTCCTTAAAAGAACACAACTGGCTGAGGGTTTGGAATTGGATTATTGAGCTTAGCAAAACAAAAAAGAAAGGAAGAAAAAGATGTAGATACTTTCGTGCTCATTCATATCAGATGCTTCTTTTCTTCAGGACACACGGGAGGAATATATCCCCCTTCTCATACACACAGTCATGTGACTAATTGTGGCCAGTGGATTTGAGCCGAAGTAGCACCTGGTGGTTTTACAAATAAGCCCAGACTTGGGGCGCCTGGTTGGCTCAGTCGGTTAGGCGTCCGACTTCGGCTCAGGTCATGATCTCACGGTTCGTGGGTTCAAGCCCTGCATTGGGCTCTGTGCTGACAGCTCAGAGCCTGGAGCCTGCTTCAGATTCTGTGTCTCCCTTCCTTTCTGCCCTTCCCCCACACATGCTCTGTCTCTCAAAAATGAATAAACGTTTAAAAAATTTTTAATTTTTTTAAAAGTTTTTATTTATTTCTCAGAGAGAGACACAGTGTGAGCAGGGAAGGATCAGAGAGAGAGAGAGACGCAGAATTGGAAGCAGGCTCCAGGCTCTGAGCTGTCAGCACAGAGCCCGATGCAGGGCTCGAACTCACAAACTGTGAGATCATGACCTGAGCCGAAGTCGGATGCCCAACCAACTGAGCCACCCAGGGCCCCCCCCCCATTTTTTTTTTTTTTTTTAAGAAACAAATAAGCCCAGGTTCTTTCTCATTCTTCCCATCAACAGGTGGGTGTTTTGTTACTGCAGCAAGCCTGGCCTATCTTTACTAATAGACAAGATAATTATTAACTCTAGAAGAGATAGTGCAGGAAGGGGAAGTCTTTTACGTCAGGGCTCAGCAACGAAAAGAAAGTTTATGATCAGAATAAACACAAATGCCAAGAAATGATGTATCTAAAATGATGATGTGATGACTCTGGCCAGTTGGGGAATGGGGAAAACTAAGGATGTGTGCCAAGTGCACGTGTAACTTCTATAAAAACACAGAAAAAGAAGGAAAAGAACATGAGCATAGTCTGTTCAAATAATTTGAAAATAAGAACTGCATAATTCAGAGAGAATGAAATGGGAAAGAAACACCAGTTATAAATCCCAAGGTGTGAAGAGATGTACAAAATTACAGGAAGCCCAGCAGCACAGAGAAAGCCATATGGAAAGAGACTAAGTCACAAAAAGGGTTGGAGAATTAGAACCCAAGGAAAATGGTTCTTAAATTGTGTAGATCACGTAATGCACTGTGCTATATGGAAAATAAAATAAGCATGAGAAGATGGTTATCGTCTTTTATTTGGCAGACGGATGCCAGAAAGCATTGGATTGAGTGCTGAAGTCTTTTATATATTTTCTGTTAACAAACCAAATAGAAAATAAGCACCTTCCATTATCACCTTGCAGACAGCAAAGCTAGAGACAGTTCCCTTTAATTTCCAAGTAAACTATTTCGATTTTCACACATAACTTGCTCCACCTTCCAGAAGCCACTGCACAGTACCCATTTAAATTACTACCAACTTAAATACAGTAGTGCTTTAGAAAATGTGGATGATTTCGCCTATATGCTTGCAAATATCTACACCTATTCAGCCCATTTCTTTCTCTCCTTTTGGCTTTGCAAATCCCTACCATAAATATCAAAAGGAGAAAAGCTCTTTGGTATTTCTCTGCTCTTCTCCCATTTGCTCACATCTGCACGCTGCTGAGGCACAGTCTGACAGTGTGACCTTATTCATTTGTTGATGTATTCCTTTACAAATATTGGTGGGACACATCATACCCAGCTCTGCCAAGATGTTAGACACTAAGGATACAGCATTCCAGAAAAAACGACAAAAATCCTTGCTTTCACAGGACTTATCTCCTAATGGGAGGAGTCAGGCTATAACCATGTAAGTTATAAAAACTACATAGGCTGTCAGTGTTACGTGCTGTGGAGGAAAATGGAAGATAAGACTGGAATAGAGCACGTTAGGTGGGAAGGCCTCACCACCATAAAGTAATGATGTGTCATAAAAAGAACATAGAAGGTGGTCGTGGGAATTGATTGACATTCAAAGACAGAATATGGCCCATTTGGTCTTGTCAGTAAGTGATATTTTATGCAAAGACCCTGGAATTACCCAAAGAAAATTTTAATGTTTGTATGTGTACCAGAGGAAATCTTCAGTCGTGAGCTTTCAGTTTCAGAATCTCGCCAGAATCTCGGGAGAGGAGTTGCTAGAGTCAGTAGTAATAAAAGGAGAGGGGAGACTTGTGTTTTATCTGGAAAGCAGTCCTAAGGGCCTGGATGACAAAGCTAGTGAAGCAGGTAAATGAAGCCTCAACACAATGACGATTCCCAGAAGGGCAGCAGGGAGGTAAGGTCATGGTGAAAAGCACTCACAGGGCTAATGCACTCATGCACTGCTTGCTGCCGGCAGCCGCTGGCATCAAACTACTTCTGTCCTCTAAATGCCTATTTTACAACTGGCAAAGCCACCCAAAGGGCATTTCCAGGACGGAACATCTGGTACGTTTCACCTAAGCAAGTCGGCAAGCGCTCTGTGCTTCATGGCTTTTTTCAGAGGCCTGTGCACATCCAACAAAGTTCATGATAAGAGCATGTAAGAATTAGATAATCTTGCTACTTTCTGATAACATTTCAGAGTAAGTAAATAAACATTTCAGAATAAGTAAATATGATATAATACAAATAGTCTCCTGCATTCCAGGGCCTATGGACTATGTCCTTCATAGGACAGCAGCATCTTGTTTTCAGTGCCCTCTGGGAAACTAGAGAACTGCTTAATTTGAGACATTTACATTTTTTTAGAGTGTCAGTGATCATGTCATTTGGGTCAAAAAAATTCAAATACCTAAAGGTATATTATTCACACTTGATTTTATTGCTCCTTGAAGTAATTTGTTGTAAACATAAGCAGATTGCAGTGCAATCTCTGTCACGTGTCTACGTATTGTTTCAGAGGAAAAATTTAAGAGAAAAATTAACATAAATTAGATGACCACTTTTTTAAAGCAAATATATTATAAGAATAAACTTGGGGTGTCTGTGTGACTCAATCTGTTGAGCATCTGACTTCAGCTCAGGTCATGATTTCATGGTTCGTGAGTTTGAACCCAGGGCCCAGCTCTGTGCTGACAGCTCAGAGCCTGGAGCCTGCTTCAGATTCTGTGTTTCCCTCTCTCTCTATCTCTTTCCTGTTTGTGCTTTGTCTGTCTCTCTCTCTCAAAAATAAATAAACATTTAAAAATAAACATTTTGGAGCACCTGGGTGGCTCAGTCAGTTAAGCATCTGACTGTTGATTTCTGCTCAGGTCATGATCTCACAGTTCGTGAGTTTGAGCCCACATGAGGCTCTGCACTGACAGCTTAGAGCCTGCTTGGGATTCTCTCTCTCTCAAAATAAATAAATAAACTTTAAAAATAAATAATAAATAAACAGGGATGCCTGGGTGGCTCAGTCAGTTAAGCGTCTGACCTTCAGCTCAGGTCATGATCTTGCAGTTCGTGGGTTTGAGCCCCGCGTCAGGCTTTGTGCTGACAGGTAGCTCAGGAGCCTGTTTGGGATTTTGTGTCTCCCTCTCTCTCTGACCGTCCCCTGCTCGCTCTCTCGCTCTCTCTCTTTCTCTCCCTCTCTCAGAAATAAATAAAACTTTAAAAATTTTTTTATCCTTAAACTTTGCAGGGGCACTGGGTGGCTCAGTCAGTTAAGTGTCCAACTTTGGTTCAGGTCATGATCTCACAGTTCATGAGTTCGAGCCCCACATTGGACTCTGTGCTGTCAGCATGCTCTCTATCTCAAAAATAAACATTAAATAAATGAATAAATAAATAGATAAACAAACCTTGCAGATGAATGGTTAAAAGAATATGTGGCATAAACATACCATTGAGTAGTCTTGAACCATAAAAAAGGAAATCCTGTCACATGCTACAATGCGGGTGACCCTTGAGGACGCTATGCTAAGTAAAATAAGCCAGTTACAGAAGGACAAATACTGCGTGATTCTGTGGATACAAGTTATCGAAAGTCGTAAGACTCATGGAATCAGAAAAAAATGTGGTGTGGGGGGGAGGAGGAAGTGAGTTGCTGTTCAATGGGCATGGAATTTGGTCATGCAGGATGAGAAAGTTCTAGAGATCCACTGTACGGCACTGTGCTTACAGTTGACAATACTTGTAGTGTACACTTTAAAAATTTTTAAGAGGGTAGATCTCATCTTACGTGTTTTTTACTCACAATAATTCCAAAGAAGAATGAATTTGGGCGTCATGAGACTATGTTCAAGGTTATAAAATGTCTGTGGCTGTGTTTTCTGCCATTCTTCTCTTACAACTGTGTGGATGCTATCAGTCAGGGTTTCAGTCCTCAGCACCAAAAGCGACTTAAGGACCTTGATCTAAAACAAAAGTTACTAGAAGCATGTCTGAGGCACAGAGACTTGACCGGAAGCTGGAGGGACAGGGCTTGGAATGAATCGAAAGATCACAGACGTTCTGGGCAGCAAGCACCACCAGTGCGGTCCTCACCGTATCGTTCCCCCTTTTTTGCCTGTTTGCCCACTTCCATATGAAGCCCCAGATGACCAGCTGGCAGTCTCAGCTAATTTGGTACAAGCATCACAGCGTTCTCTAGTGAAAGCATTTCTCCTCTGGATACTAAAACCTTGACATCAGCAGAGTTCAGAGTCACAGGGATTAGAAGCAACAAAAAATTGTAGTGACTCATTAAGTGTGATTGTGAGAGGTACCATCACCCCACTTCTACCCTTTGTTTTCCAAACCACAGCATCTGAGCATGAGGAACCTCCTCCCCCACACTCTATCCCTCACTAGTTTAAAACTTACTTCATGAGTCATTCTAAAACCTTATAAGGTGTTACCTCCTGGATGTTGGTGTAACTGAATCCTAACCCATTCCACAGTTTTATACGGCCAGATGCCTCTAGGTGATTGTGACATGCTAAGATCCACGAATCTCATGGCACCAGCCTATTTCTCTGTCTCCTCCTCTGCTAAGTGAGATCTTTGGTCTGCAGCAAAATGTGGAATACTGTGTCTATATGTAAGGGATTCTATAAGTTCATGGATGGCGGTGCTGGCATGATTTGAGTCCAGATTAAACGTCTGTGATAGTGAGGACACATCAGTGTTCCTTCCATGATGGTCTCCCCCAGAGAAAGATGCCATATCAAAAGTGACAGTAGCTGCTGGAAAGTTAACTATTAAACTGATAAGAACAGATACTACACTTGATCTTAGCCAAAAGGTTGAGAAGCAATGGAAAGTTAACTATTAAACAGTGACAGTCCAGGCAAGAGAAACTCTGTTGAGCCCAATCACAGCCTCTGTCTCTGCCATGATCCCTTTGAATCCAAACTGGGGTGAAAATACTGACTGATTAGGCCACCTGGGTGGCTCAGTTGGTTAAGCATCCAACTTTGGCTCAGGTCATGATCTCACAGTGTGTGCGTTTGAGCCCTGCATCGGGCTCTGTGCTGATGGCCAAGAGCCTGCAGCCTGCTTCAGATTCTTTCTGGGTCTCCCTTACTTTATGCCCCTTCCCCACTCATGCTCTCTCTCTCTCTCTCTCTCTCCCTTTCAAAAATAAACATTAAAAAATTTTTTTAAATACTGACTGATAATTACAGGGCAGGCAGGATATTTTGTTTCACCAGTTCACTCCCCCACAGAGCGGGCTTTAGGTGAGTATTTCACACAGAATACACGTATTCACGTGCTCTAGACCCATCTGCGTACCTGTTCTCCCCCAGACCTCCTTATTATCAGTCCTCTGATCTTGTTTCTTCCACCATGCCAAACTTTTAGCCTCTGCTCATGAATTGGTGTCCATCCCTCCCTACGTCTCTCCCATCTCTCCCCCTGGAAAAAGTACCACTAGAAGTTCCACGGATAGGAGGGGCTCTCATTTCCACTGACCTTCAGGGCCACTGTGGAGTGGGGCTGACCAATGTCAGCGTAGCACGCAGCACCATGTGTCAGGCAGACTTGAGTTGCTTCCTCTTTAGTTATAGGGAAATCCCGATCAGGCCATAGGTGGAGAGGGTCCTGCGAAAGTAGGCTTGCTTGGTGTGTGAGCCTTGTTACTCCAGGTCCCCTCAGCCTCCACCCCTGTCCTCCCTATATATGTGACTTCTGCTTGGTGACTAAGGTCCAGCCTCGTGACACAGAGAACACCTAGCTCTTGATGAGCCCTCAGAGTCACACAGCTAGACATTTAGTCTCTATCAAAGCCAGGTTGTGAGCCAAGAACTTTTTCTCAAAAGCATAATAGCTCTTGGCAAAAAGGGCATGCCTTCATCCCACAATGCCACTCCTGTAATTGTGCAGCAGAAACTTCCCCGGCCAGACGCAATGCCCAGTCTGCCCTAGGCACTTGAGGCAAGCCCCATCAGGTCTGAGGGACCACAGGCCGAGTGGCAAAGCTGCTTGTGTTGTTGCTTGGAGCAGCTGAAGGGATGTCTCTTGCTGTCGGCCCTATTCAAGCCAGTAGCCTACTGGGTGTCCCACTTAATGGGTCAGGGAAGTAGATTCAAATACTATACTCGTGTCCTCCAAGATCCAAAAAGGCCCACCAAGTATTATGCTGTTTTCTTTTTTGGAGGGTGCATAAGATACCACAATTTGTCTTTGGAGAGGTTTTAACAGCATGCTTCAGATTAAGGGATCCCCCTCCCCCCCAAGAAACTTCACAGAGATTACTGACTACTGTATTTTCATAGGATATATTTTTAGGGTATGTGGATATATGTTTCATTTACCCACTCTTCTCTAGCCACTGACACACTCATAGCAACTCAGTGACCTTGTCATGTTATGTGAGAGCATAACACACTGCTGATAGATCTTTTTTTTTTTTAATGTTTTATTTATTTCTAGGAGAGAGAGACAGCGTGAGCAGGGGAGGGTCAGAGAGAGAGGGAGTCACAGACTGAAACAGGCTCCAGGCTCTGAGCTGGCAGTCAGCACAGAGCCCGACGCGGGGCTCGAACCCACGAGCCGCGAGATCATGACCTAAGCGAAAGTCGGACGCTTAACCGACTAAGCCACCCAGGCGCCCCTGATAGATCTTAATCCTGGGCACTCTTCTTTCCTTTCACTGCTAGTATCTTCCTCACTCTCTCCACTTTTCTCCTATTTCCCCAATGGCTGTGTGCATGGCTTTACCAAATCATTCATTTATTACCTCGCTGAGAATGTACCAAGTGCACACTTTGTGCCAGGCACTTGGAAATCACTGGTTATTCAGTGATGAGCATAGACATGGCACCTGCCTACCTCTTACAGTTAACAACCCAATATCCTGGATTTAGAAAGTGGAAATCAGTGAAGAAGGATGGTGTGCAAGACTCCTAGCCTTGAACACAGTGATTCTGCCCAGCAATCTGAGAAGCAGACTCTGACCGAACAGCCGCCATTTTCCCTTCAATGGAGGTGTCTAATGAGAGGAGTAACATGTGCCTCCAGTTCTGTTTTGTGGGGAGAAAAAGTTTGAAAGGGATATCCCATTTCTTCCTATGGGAGAAGCCTAAATGTGAGGGAAGAAGGAGAAGAGTTTCTCCTAATACCAGCAGTATTCCTTGGCAGTGGTGAGTATCTACTTGGGAGTGTGGTTATAACTAATTCATATTGACACCAGCCTGCCTGGTTGAGTGATCTTCCCTGGAAAGATTCGGCTACACACTGGACTGATCTAGAGGTAGTATTCCCAGATGAGTATAGCAGTGGGGGAGGAGCTTGGGAACTTAGACGTTTCTAAGAGAACAATTATCATGATGTCTCATGGAAGGAGGTTAAAAATAGGAGGGTATTAATGGATAGAAAGTAATGGAAATGCTTGGTAGATTACACATCTTGTTAACATTTTAAAATTATCGCAGTAAAAATATGCTGCAAGCTATGAGATTTTGATCAAAAAGCTGTATATTTGCAGCTTTGGAGGTAGTGACTTTCTGATGATGAAAAGGAAGTGAGAAAACAGAATGGAGGGGATAGTTCATTAGAAATGAGGAAGTCACAGACACCTGAGTGGCTCAGTTGGTTAAGCGTCCAACCTTAGCTCAGGTCATGATCTCACAGTTTCTGAGTTCGAGCCCCACGTTGGGCTCTGTCCTGACAGCTCAGAGCCTGGAACCTGCTTTGGATTCTGTTTCCATCTCTCTCTCTGCCCTTCTCCTGCTCTCTCTTTCTCTCACTATCTCTCTCTCAAACCTAAATAAACATTTTAGAAAAGAAAGAAAGAAATGAGGAAGTCAGGTAACTGAGAGATGACACCGGACAGCTCATCCAAATGAGTGTTGAAATCAGTGAGCAGAATGACAGGAAGTGTGATGGAAAGAAAAACAAAGCGAAGTGCTCAAGTCTTCTGCATGCGGGGAATGACCAAGCACTTGGCAGATGACTGCAGATGATAGAGCCAGATGGCAGAAGCAGCAAAGGAGCAAGCGTTTTTATTTTATTTTATTTTATTTTATTTTATTTTAATCTTATTTATTTATTTATTTATTTTACAACTGGGGTTGGGAGAGAATTCTCTGGAAGTGGCCCTGGGGAAGCAGAAGCCATCTCCTCCTGCTCCTACAGAACAAGCAACTTGAGCGTGTTGCGGGGGAAGCCGTTTGATCAGAAAATGAAAATAAATACAGCAGCTTTCAGGAAAGGCAAGGAGGAGGGGAAAACATTCTGAGAGAAGACTGTTCTTTGAAAATGGGATAAGGGTTGCTAAGACTGTAGTTTTCAAGGTATAAAAGAACAAGTAGTTTTCTTTTATTATCAAGAGGAGATCTTCTGGGGCGCCTGGGTGGCTCCATCAATTGGGCGTCCAACTTCAGCTCAGGTCATGATTTCACAGTCTATGGATTTGAGCCCCACGATGGCCTCTATGCTGACAGTTCAGAGCCTCTAGCCTGCTTCGGATTCTGTGTGCGTGTGTGTCTCTCTCTCTGCCCCTCCCCCACTCATGCTCGGTCTCTCTCTCAAAAGTAAATATTAAAAAAAAAAAAAAAAGGAGATATTCCATTGGTGGGGGGAGGGGGACAAAGGTCTGCTAAGAACTTGTAGCTGTAAAGCCTATCTTCCATTATTCACCTTCCCATTATATCACCATCATGTTGGATTTAGGGGATGCTGTATGCCCNCAGGCTCCAGGCTCTGAGCTGGCAGTCAGCACAGAGACCGACACGGGGCTCAGACCCACGAACCGTGAGATCAAGACCTAAGCGAAAGTTGGACGCTTAACCGACTAAGCCACCCAGGCACCCCTAACATCATAACTCTTAACTTTCCCAAAGCACACCTGAGACCATTGGAATCCATTCATTTATTTCTCCTTCCCTTCTCTTCCTTCCTTCCCTTCCTCCCTCCCCCGGCCCCTCGATTTTTTTTCTTTTCCTTAATCCATTCATTCAGTGAGACTTTCAAAGCCCACAAGAAAATAGTTATAAAGTAATCTGCAGCAAGATGTTGTTGCTTATAAAGAGTTGTTGTTACTTGGGGCATCTGGGTGGCTCAGTTGGCTGAGCGTCCAACTTCGGCTCAGGTCATGATTTCACGGTTCATGAGTTCGAGCCCCACACTGGGCTCTGCTGACAGCTCAGAGCCTGAAGCCTACTTCAGATTCTGTGTCTCCCTCTCTCTGCCCCTCCCCTGCTCACGCTCTGTCTTGTTCTCTTTCAAAATTTTTTTAATTTAAAAATTTTAAAAAAAGAATTATTACTCAAAATCAACTCAAATTCTGTATAGGGTTGCTGACCTATGTAGTTCTTTTAAGTACTTTTAGATGCTGTACCCTCCTATAATACTTTTGAGCATTTCTCAGACCTAAGTGTTACCCAAGAAAGGAGGTCCTGAGAAAGATACATGCTCCTTTTCAAGATTTAGTTTCAGTCTGTAGGCCTGTGTCTCCCCCTAAATAATTGACAATAGGGATGCCCAATCGTGTTAGGGAAAACCTACCCCCTGCGACAACGGCATCTCAATCTGAATCCTAGCCGGATCAGAATTCTAAACCTAATATCCACACTCACACAGAAGCTAAAGGTCAGGTTATTATGTAGAAAATGGCAGATGTCATATTGAGACCATATATACCAACTAATCCCTAGTAATAGGCTGTTTCTATAGTGTATACAGCATGCACTTTGCTATAATTTTTTTCTATAAAAGGATTTACCAACTGTATTCCAAATATGTTTGCAAAATTAAATACACGGGGCTGGAAACACATGGCATTTTCCCCAGTGTAAGACATGTGTCTGCCTAATATATGAGCATGTCAACATTGAGCTTTTAACCACAAAGTATATTTTTATAAATTAAACTAATGGTAAATTAAAGAGGAGGGGGAATAAAAGTAATGCCATCTCAGTGCTGAGTGAATTAAAGCTCAGTCCAATGACATAGCCTTAATTAGGTTTCTTTTAAGACGTTGCACATCTACCTAAATGCACACCTATAAAGATGAGTAGCAAAACAATAACAAATTAGCCCTCCATTTTTTTTTAAAGCAGCAACTTAAATGAACTGCAGTATTTGTAGCCTGTCAAAGATAGTGGGAAAATTTTCTTATTGTCAGTGACTGTATAACACAGTAGTCCTTGAGAAAATATTCCTAAAATATTCACTTGAGAATCTCTCTGCCAAGAATTCTGAGGAATAACAGAGAAGCAGAAGAAAGGGAAAGAAAGAAGACATAAACATTCGTTCTTCACACTCCCACAGCAAATGGTACTTGTGGTGGTAGGGGGTCACTGAACTGAGCTATGTCAGCAGTCAGGATAATGAAGGCACGCAAGAGGTGGAGAGCATACCAATGACCCACTGGCCTTCCACAAAGATCTCTGGTGGTCAGGCAAGTAGCAGAGAAGTTTACTTAAGGATCATCTCAGTGCTCAATGTCACTAACAACTTGGAAACTGAGACATGTGATCTCTGCCTCCTAGCGCATTTAGTATTTTCCTTCTCCAATAAGATTACTTAATCCAATATGACAGCTATTAAGTGGCATCTATCATTTGCCAGGCAATAGGATTGTTAGATACATAGAGGGAAAATGTTTGATCCTCAAGGAGCCTTGAACTGAATGGGAGTCATACCAGCCAATCCAATCAGCACATTGCAAAAATGGGTATAATCATAATGGCAGTATGCCAAAGGCTCAACAGAATTATGAGATTGCCTAAGAGAAGTGGGGAATGGGAGGTCAGTGACAGGGAAGGCTTCCCATATTTATGATTTTTGAGCTGACTCTTCAAGGAGACATAGGAGTTTGCTAGGCAAGGGTAGGAGACATTCTAGGAGAAATATAACATATAAAAGCAAGAAATATAAAATAGTACGGCCTTGCCACGTGGCCTCATGATTCAATCAGAAAACAGCACAGGGGCGCCTGGATGGCTCATTCGGTTAAGCGTCTGATTCTTGATTTCAGCTCACGGTATCATGAGCTGATGATCACGGTACCAGGTCACGGTATCATGGTTCATGGGATCCAGCCCCATGTAGGGCTCTGTGTGAAAAGCCTGCTTGGGATTCTCATTGTCTCTCTCTGCCCGTCCTCTGATCACGCACGCACGGGTGCACACCCTCCCTCTCTCTCAAAATAAATAAGTGAACTTAAACAAAGAAAGAAATCAAACAGAAGGGTTAACTGAAAGCTTAACCAAGTGACTGTTTCTGGAAATAGTGGGCAAGGTCAAGGGCATCAAGAAAGGATGGTGAGGCGTTCAGAGTTAGCAACAGTGAGAAGCCATTCACCACCTGGCCAAAAGAGACAGGAAAGAGAATGGGATTACTTGATCCCATGGGAGACAGGAAAGAGACAGCAAACAGAATGGGAGCCCATGAGAAAGCCACTACCCAACGGGAACCTTGACCAGAAGTAGGAACACAGCAAGCCAGGGTCTGGAGGAGACTAATAATAATAATTCTATCAGATACTTTTTAAATTTTTTATGATTATGTTTATTTATTTTGAGAGAGAGAGAGACAGACAGACTGTGAGTTGGGGAGGGACAGAGAGAGGGAGACCAGCATCTGAAGCAGCTCCAGGCTCTCAGCTGTCAGCACAGAGCCCGACGCGGGGCTTGAACTCACAACCATGAGATCATGACTTGAGCAGAAGTCGGACACTCAACCGACTGAGCCACCCAGGTAGGTGCCCCTCTATCAGATGCTTTAAAATAAAAATAAATAACCTTCAGTGTGAGATAACATACCACGTAAGCGCTTATATCTATCTGAAAACAGCTGCACTGAATGTTCTGTCAGTAGATGAAACCAGCTTGCTTCTTAGTCTCAGAATATTTTTGTTCACTTAAGACACTTGCTACTCAGTTTGTAAATTCTAGTGAAGTCACATGACATCACCTTCAGATTTTATTACGGTGGGAGCGGAACAACTTGCTCTTTCACAACCTGTTTTTCTATTTATTTTTCAGGTCAATAACGCGATCTTACTACCGCAACTCAGTTGGTGGATTTTTAGTATTTGACATTACCAACCGACGATCTTTTGAACACGTGAAAGATTGGCTGGAAGAAGCCAAAATGCACGTACAGCCATTTCGGATTGTGTTTCTGCTGGTGGGACATAAATGTGACCTGGCTTCGCGACGCCAGGTTACCAGGGAAGAAGCTGAAAAGCTGTCGGCGGACTGTGGTATGAAGTATATAGAAACCTCAGCAAAAGATGCCACAAATGTGGAGGAATCCTTTACGATCTTGACCAGAGACATATACGAACTTATCAAGAGAGGAGAGATTTGTATTCAAGATGGCTGGGAAGGGGTCAAAAGCGGTTTTGTTCCAAATACTGTGCATTCTTCTGAGGAAGCAGTAAAACCCAGGAAAGAGTGCTTCTGCTGACTTGGGCCAGCCAAGGATGGTGGACAGATGGGCGTCATCCCAGCCTGAACACCAACGGTAACAGCAGCAGGAGATGCCATGAGAGCATTTAGGAAACAGTTGTAAGCCCGCGCTAATGCTATTTTGTGAGGTGTTTGATTTGGAGCGCTATGCTTGCTGGTTACACTAGGGATTGGGTGTTTTGCTCAATTATCAGGCAAAGCAGACAACCTGTGCTTGAAACTGGAGTGTCTACCGGATGATGCCCGTTCTCACTTTGTTAGCGCATAGCTGACCGTAAAGCCCACATATATCAATGTTACTCATTTTTCTTGACAGATTGAAATGGTTTTTTTGTGCATATATGGCCTAGTTGAAAAGATTTCATCAGGAATTACATTTTCCTGAGCTAATCTGTTAACACTGAATAGCAAAGTGGATTTAAAAGTGAAGGGTTAAGAATATAAGCCAGAAAGAGTTTAAAACTTAAAAAAAAAAAGTGCAGTGTTTGCTTACAAAGTTAACAATCTCAGAGGTATCATCAACTAGGACAAAAATAACTATTCCATATTTAATGTACCAGGTTTGTAACTATTCTTTGAAATATGTATCCTCCCTTAATTTACCTGATCATAAAAAATAAGTTTTATACTCATTTTTGTTCTCTGATTTATTGCTCTTGATAGATTTATGTTTTGTAAAGATATCTAAAGATCCAAGCAAAATATTTTATCGCAAATATTTGTAAAAATAAAAATGAAGGATCATTCATCAGCAAGTGTTTTGATGTTATGGTATATAGTCCCTATTTAGAAAAGGAAAATTCATTTATATACCGACATTTTCAAAGAAAGTAAGTGCAATTTACCTTGAACTATTGTCAAAATTATCAATATAGGTAAATGTGGAATGTTTTTAGTGATTTTTTTTTTTTGGTCTGAGTAAGTTTCTGAATTTCTCTGTTCTGGGACAAAAAAAAGTATAGGAAAGATTTTTCTGGACAAGGAAGATTGGTTAAATGTTTGATATATTTAGCATTCAAATTGTATTTCAGTAAAATTAATGATAGAATAATGAGTTAAGGCTATAAAATGACTTTTGGGATTTGAGTTAAGGCTATAAAATGACTTTTGGGCTTTCTAACTTTTAACTAATTGATTAAATTCTCCTCCTGGAAGGGACATTTTGATGACAATATTGTAGAACATACATTTCTGTTCAGGAAGCATTCATTCCTGACCACAAAGGGGCACCAAATGCAGCCATTTTTTGGAATGATGAGGTTTACTGTTAACCTTTAGTAGCTTCATTTGCTTGAAAACCAAAGTGATATGGTAGAAAGAATATTTAACGAGAAATCAGAATACCTGGGTTCTAAGCTTGCCTTTGCTGTACCAGTACCTGAACACAAGTGAGTCACTTAACCTCACTAAGCATCTGTTCTCTTAACTGTAAGATGAGGCAAATAACCCCATTTATCGTGTTTCATGCACCAGTTTTGAGAATCAAGTGAATCATGTGAAAAAGCTTTGTAAATAGAGAAAGCATTATGCAAATTCGAGCTTGGTGTCAGCTCCGCATGGGCGCACCGTTGTATTCACAGTGGACGAGAATGTTGTTTTCTCCCATTCTTTCCCATTTCCGCATTCTGCGGAGGGAGCAGGCTTTCCTGGACCTGAGGGCTCTCTTGGTTTCACGGCTCGCCCGTGGCCTCTTGCCCTGGGACACTGCTCCTCTCAAGGGGAAATGACAGGGAGGCAGATCCCAGGAGATGTGATTCCATCAGGAGTCGTGTTCGAATGTGTTTTTGTGCATCGTTGAAGTCGATATTTAATTATATTTTAAATAATTGTACATTTTCTAGGTTCATAGAAGTATTTTTAATAGTGCTTATGGAGAAAAGACTACAAATTATAGCATCACCATAAGATTTTGAATAGTTGTATTGTCAACATTTTCTTGATCTCCTTGTATTAATTTCACTCAAGTGAGTCCACACTGTCCCCCCAAATGTGATGCAATTTATTTTCACTGCTACAATTTTAAATCTTACAATTTCCCGTCATTCTGAAATGGCACCAACTCAAAAATTGGGTATCTAATAACAGTTTAAGGTACAGGCAACTGTGCCTACTTGTAAAGTTAAACAGCTAAGGGGCGCCTGGGTGGCTTAGTCGGTTAAGCGTCCGACTTTCGCTTAGGTCATGATCTCACGGTTCATGGGTTCGAGCCCCGCGTCGGGCCCTGTGCTGACTGCCAGCTCAGAGCCTGGAGCCTATTTCAGAGTCTGTATCTCCCTCTCTCTATGACCCTCCCCTGCTCACGCTGTCTCTCTCTCCTAGAAATAAATAAAACATTTAAAAAAAATTTTTTTTAAATAAATAAATAAATAAATAAAGTTAAACAGCTAAAATATAAAACATGATTTAACTTCCAGTGGACACCCTTTATAACACTAATCGTGGGACAAGGCTAACATTCAGGCTAAAGGGTCTGATGTTTTCTAAGACTTAGAATAGAACGAAGGAGGCAAAAGAACCCAACGGAAATGCAGGGCCCCCAAAAGTTGATACTTAACCAAGGTCACACATGAGCAGAAGCAAGTCTAGATCTCTGGTTCTCCTTATACCTGGGTTGGGGTTCTTTCCATTACCATGCTCTGTCAGGCGTGTGTGTGTGTGTGTGTGTGTGTGTGTGTGTGTGTGAAAGAAAAAGGGAAATGTGATCTAACTGAATCCACAAAATACTAAAATTGGGCCATATCATTTTGAGGTAATGGAAGGGTGGTTTGTGGTACAACAATACTAAAATAAACAATAACTATAGAGATCTGCGTTCTTACACAAGATTGCCAAATGTCTATATAACCTTAGCCAGATATCTTTATCCATATAGGTATATATATAAAATAACTGAGACCTATTTTCTTACACATCATTATGGAGAATATGGATAGTGACACCAAAATATTTGGTTAAAATATTTGCTCCAGGCAAAACATTTTGAGTAAGTGTCTTAGAAGCCAGGTATACTCGAATCAGATGTCATTGAAATTATTTAGTTTCAATTATTCAATTTAAATTTAAACCTATTTAAGTTTAAAATTTAAAACTAATGAATGATGTAGCTAATTACTAAGTATTTTTAATAAACATGAAGAAAGGAAATGAGAAACTATCTGATCATATGATACACTTGTCCCTGACAAACGCTTCTCATCTTGAACTGTATTAACACATTGAGCGCATATAGTAATGTAATGTTCATTAATTGGTAAGCTGAAGCCAAAAGGATTTTGTAAACAGAATGCTTTTAAGTGTGGCCTTTATGTACATAATAGTAGCAAACAAGATTTCTTGGAGAGTTTACACTAGATTTCCAAAAGCCTCAAAGTACTCCATGATTGTTTTTAGGGGCGACCAAAGCAGCCTTTATTATTGTTAAGAAGACTTTCCCAATCTATTTATCCAACTACAATTTTCAAAAACTGAATCTATAGATTAATGAAATCCTTTTAAGAGCGCTTTTGATTTTATATTGCCTTTGATTCAATCAAGTACAAAGCTTCATGGACTTCAAAGAGTGCACTATATTTGAATAATTTCCTTAGGTCTGACTGAGTGACAAGAATGTGAAAGACTAAATACCCATTTCATAAGCTAATTCATTGGTTCCCCAGTAACTGCCTGGAGAGATTTAGTTGGAAATGCAAAGGAAACATGTAATCTTTAAGGGGAAAAAAGAAGAAGAAAGACTATAAAGGCTTTAAAGTTACATCCTTTGTATTTTAAAATAGAACATGCTCCCCGGAAGAAGCTAGCTCTTGGAAATTCCACAGCTGATAAGAAGTCATCTCTGCTTCCGAATCAAAATCTTTCTAAATCCCGATTTTTTCACTAAACTTCCCTGAGCGACCAATCTCCACTCGATACTAAAATAACTAGCAAACCATCTCCCGAACTTGGGAGAACCACCGCATGACTTGGTGTTTCGATAATCCTAGTGACTGATGACAGGACACATCATCTGCGCTGAGCTGTGACAATCTGTATCAATCATTACAGATGCTGGTCTGCTCATTACGCATAATCATGATAGGGAGTAAATGAAGAGAAAAGAAACCATTTTAGGATTATTTTTAAAGTTGATGTTCCTTATTGTTATCTCTCTGGGTAAATTTTTGTCTTTTTTTAAATTGTGCCTAAAACATTGTCTCATTGACGCAATCTTCGGTGATTCACCATCAATGGTTAGTATGTTGAATTAATCCTATTAAACGTGGATTCCTTATACATGGTTTTAATTTACACATTCTATGGAGAAACGTGTTTTGCTACAGTCCTCTCTTGCCATTGTTTTTTAGAATGACAGCCAATGGAAGAAAGACATGGTTTACGTTTTTTGATGTATGTTATGAGTGTTACTTGATTTTAAATAATGAATAAAAAGAATGAGAACTATGCTTGTCACGAGGTTGTTACCTTATTCATCTTTGGGGAACCATGTTTCAGGGTGATTTCAAAGCAGAAACAACCACTTACCTGCAATGACATGCGTCTGTGTGTGTGTGTGTTTACAAATTAAGTGCAAATAAGAATCAAGAGATCTGAAATCCTATTTATATTATTTAATACCCTGGTGAAGTGTGAGGCAGACCCCATGATCAAACACGTATATATGTGCAGCAAAATGTATGAATATTTACATTAAAAAAATGCCTGTAAATAGCCTATCACCAATTAAGGTCAGATTGTTTGCTGCCAAATGAGTTAGCAAAAGAATTGTAGACTCCAGGGCTTTTTGGGTTTCCGAATTACTTTAAAAGATCATAGTCTCTTATTATGCCTTAAGACATAATTCAGAATTTGTGACCTTTTTCTAGTAAGTTCATCATTGTCATGCTTTAGCCTCACACATAGCAAGAGCTTATTAAATTTTAAATTGAGCTGTTCAGTCTCACAAAAAATTTTATAACTTCGGCATATATAACCAGTTATACATGTAAAATATTTACAGCAGTGCTTTGCACATAGTAAGCACTTGATAAATGTCACCTTTTATTTTGTTTTTAGTGTTTTTTTTTTCTTTAAAGAGAGAAAGAGCACGAGCGGGGGAGAGGAGGAGAGAATCCTCAGCAGACTCCATGCTGAGCACAGAGCCTGACGCGGGGCTTGATCCCACCACCCTGGGATCATGACCCGAGCTGAAGCCAAGAGTCAGAGGCTCAACCGACTGAGCCACCCAGGTGCCCTTTTAATATTATCCTTATAACGCCAAATTGCCAAGAAGCCAGTTTTAATCCCCAGCATGCCAGACACTAACTGTCGATAAAGGCATTCTTACAGGTCATTGTAAGTGGTCATGACTCTTTGACATGACGTGATTCTCAGAGTTGGGCGAATGCTCTAGCAGGCAAACAGAAGATGATACAGCTCTCAGGGAAGGCGGGCGACACCGACAACCCCTGACCAAACGGACAGGGACTCAAATGCGTGTAGCCCTCACGACTCAACAGCTGTGCTGGAAACAGTCATTACCAGAGCAGTGAGTGTGTGTGCCGTGTGGTAAGGACCGTGGGCCAAAGGATCAGGCTTCCCAGTTATGTATAAAATGATTATCAGTAGCATTGTTTTTTAAATAGACTTTTTGGAAATAACTTTATTGACATAATTTACATTACAATGTACCTGCCTAAGATATATTATTGGGGGACCTGGGTGGCTCAGTCAGTTATACGTCTGACTTCGGCTCAGGTCATGATCTCACTGTTCGTGGGTTCGAGCCCCGCGTCAGGCTCTGTGCTGACAGCTCAGAGCCTGGAGCCTGCCTCAGATTCTGTGTCTCCTTCTCTCTCTGCCCCTCCCCTGCTCACACTCTATCTCTCTCAAAATAAAATACATAAAATTTTTTTTTAAAAAGATGTATTATTAGATTGGGGCGCCTGGGTGGCTTGTTCGGTTAAGCGTCTGACTTTCGCTTAGGTCATGATCTCGCGGTTCGTGGGTTCGAGCCCCGCGTCGAGCTCTGTGCTGACTGCCAGCTCAGAGCCTGGAGCCTGTTTCAGTCTGTGACTCCCTCTCTCTCTGACCCTCCCCTGCTCACGCTGTCTCCCTCTCTCCTAGAAATAAATAAAACATTAAAAAAAAAAAAGAAAAAGAAAAAAAAAGATGTATTATTAGATTATTTTTTTTTCTTCTTAAAAATTTTTAATTTTTAATGTCGGCTATGCACTGACAGTGTGAAGCCTGCTTGGGATTCTCTCTCCCTCCTCTCTGCCCCTGCCCTACTCATGCACTCTCTCCCTCTCTTTCTTAAAAGAAATAAACTTAAAAAAAACAAAAAAGAGTTTATAAATAACTCTTCCTGGGGCAGGGCAGATAGAGAGGAAGACACAGAATCCAAAGCGGGCTCCAGGCTCTGAGCTGTCAGCACAGAGCCCAACGTGGGGCTCGAACCCATGAACTGTGAAATCATGACCTGAGTCGAAGTCAGCTGCTCAACTGACTGAGCCCAGGAACATTCTCTATAGTATGGACAGAAATGCTTTGTTTTGAGTTGAGATTTTTTTCTTATAGCCAGTTATAGCTTGTGTGTTACCTTTGGTTGTAAAGTTTTCATTTTACTTCATATCTTCTAGGATTTATGTCTTGATTAGGAATTTCTTCCCTAGCCAAAAATTATACACACTGTCCTACACTTGTATTTTATGTTTGTACTTTTGTATGTCAGAACTTATTTGTACATGTGTCACGTAGGTATTTTTCCTGATTAGTCCATTGTTCCAAAGTCATGTCTTCCTTTCTCCAAACATTTGAATTAACACCTTTATCATAGAAGATTTGCACATCTACATTTTTTTGCTCTCTCTGTATCTATACAGAACCTGTTTCCAGACTTCAGTTCTACTGATTATTTGTCTGTTGTTGAACTAATACCACACTTTTGTTTATTGAAGTTTTTTAGAAAATACTTATTTTTAAGTAATCTCTACACCCAATGCTGGACTCAAACTCACAACCCTGAGGTCAAAAGTCACATGCTGCACCGACAGAACCAGCCAGGCTCCCCAAATCATTCACTGAAGTTTTAAAATACAGGGTCAGAATGACTAACTTAATTGCTCTAAGCCCTTCCCACGCCCATCAGTACCCAGACTGTGGTCTCTAAATACTATTTCCCTTTTAAAATAAAAGGCAACAGGGTTCTTTTGTGAATGGCTGTGTCTTGGTCTGTGGCAAGAAATGAACAAAATGAGCCTGGACATCTTGTCGTACCAGAAGGTAAGGAAGACATCCAAGAATACTGTGGATATACCTAAAGAACATAGAAACAAACCTGGAAAAACCACAGCTAGAGCAATATGAGCATCAGAATGAAAAACAGTGGAGTAAAAGAGCATTAAGTATTTTTAAATCTATGAGCTCACACAATAGTAAGAAAAACTACTGTTTCTAGTCCATGACTCCCAGGCCCATGTGTTCAACTGTAGCAGAGAGTACAGCATATAAGGGTCTCGGATCCAAAGCGTGTACTGCGCTGTGTAAGACCCAACCCTGTCCTGTCAGGTTTCATCTCCAAGAACTGGCTTTTTTTTTTTAATATTTTATTTATTTCTAGGAGAGAGAGAGAGAGCGTGAGCAGGGGAGGGTCAGAGAGAGAGGGAGATACAGACTCTGAAACAGGCTCCAGGCTCTGAGCTGGCAGTCAGCACAGAGCCCGACGCGGGGCTCGAACCCACGAACCGCGAGATCATGAGCTAAGCGAAAGTCGGACGCTTAACCGACTAAGCCACCCAGGCGCCCCTCCCAGAACTGGCTTTGAAACCAGTCTTCAGGAAGCCATGTTAGGCCAGCTGCTTCTGGGGACAAAGTACATGGTAAGACCAATTATCCCGTGAATTTGCCGTGAAATCAGTTTCTTGATCATACACAGTGCTGTTGAGGGTGGAGGGGGGGTGCCATCACCTGGTTAAGGCATCCCGTGAGTTCAAGGATATAGCGCAGCCTAAAGCATTGCAGACAGTGAAGGTAAAGCCATATTCAAAGCGAGCATGTAATTGTTCCAGTGAAGACAAATGTCTGCCCCTTCCAAGATGGAAAAGGTTCAGTGTAATCATCCCACAGTTAGTGGCTGGTTGGTCTCATTCTAGGGGATCCCCAAGTCCACGCCAGTGGTGAGTCCTGGACCTACCATTTTTATCTTATACAAAAGTGTTGTGCTTGGAGACTCTAAAGGAAACCGACTCATGAAGGGGAGTCATGGCCACAGAGTCACTTGGTACTTCATGGTCAGACACTTCACCTCTACCTGTGCCCAGTTTCATGCCAGAATTGGTTTTTAAAAGGCATATAATTCCCTGCTATAGATGGGATGACTTTGACCGGGAACCCCGAGGACTGCTTGTGATTCTTCCATTGGGTCTCACCGTAAACTCTGCAATGTGTCGTGCCCCCCACTAATGGTGTAGGGTCTCCTGATTTCGGGCCCAAGCAGGAGGGCTGCTTGGACCACAGTTTGGACCTGCTATAGAGCCCTACCCTTTTCTGGAAACCTGGTATATGGGGCAGAGCATTATTACCTGGTGTGGACTAAGGTGTCTTCAGAAACTGAGGAGGCCTACAAGGATTTGTTCTTCCTTCTTCGTGGTAAGATGCACCCGTTCGTTCTTTAATTGAGATGGAATGTCTCAGCATACCACTGATCACCTGACCCTTAAATACTCTCTTATCGCAGGCTCCTGAATCCTCACAGGGTTTATTTCACACCTCTAAAGTCCATGCAACTTACAAACGCTTTCAGCATACTGGCCGTTATCATAAATGGTATCCTTCATCCGTATACGATGCAGGATGCTGAGGTAGTCCGGATGTCTCTAGACTACAGTATGACAAAGGACAGGAAAGTAAACATGACCCTAGGGGAAAACTGTGATTTTTACTCTCATCCATTCCACGTGAACGTGCCCTGTTTCTGATCCTGTTTTCTGATGAAGATAGGAAAGAGTCTATTGACAAAATGGCACGTCTGGGATGCGAGCACATCCGGGACAGGATAACGCAGTGCGGTGCTGTTGGTGCTATAGGTGGTTGAGTCTGGGAGTCTACTATCGTGCTCCAAAGTGAGTGTCGAGACTAGTGGATTAGGTGGAGGATTAGCACCCCTGAATTCAAAAATCTTTTTTTTTTAATGTTTTATTTATTCCTAGGAGAGAGAGAGAGAGACAGCGTGAGCAGGGGAGGGTCAGAGAGAGAGGGAGTCACAGACTGAAACAGGCTCCAGGCTCTGAGCTGGCAGTCAGCATAGAGCCCGACGCGGGGCTCGAACCCACAAACCGCGAGATCATGACCTAAGCGAAAGTCGGACGTTTAACCGACTAAGCCACCCAGGCGCCCCTCAAAAATCTTTAAGAAGAGCCTGTTTGCACCATTTCCCTCAGGATATAACATGTATTCTCTTGGCCAGCGCAGAGCCTACTCTGGCCTTTTCCATCATGCTAGCTTTTAGTCCACAGGCGAGTTGCCCAATATGGTGTGCCAACTACCAGGTGTGGCTAGTTTGGTTATGCAGTGGAGGAGTGGGGGAAAGGGCCACTGGGTGAATCTGTGGGTCCGGTGGATGGCACTAGCCATGTGTATCGTTTGTTACCTGGTCCCCATATGTCCCCCTTCTAACAGTGGGACCATGACGACACTTCAGGTCTCAGAATTTCAGTGTCAGCTGGCACCCTGTGTCAGATGGTCCTTGAAATACTTAGGCATTCCCCTTTCTCACATGCATAGTTATCGAAGTAAATGGCTGTAGGCCTTCTTGGGAAAGGGCAAGACATTGTAACATTACAATGCACACCTGTCGAGATGTTGTGGGGTTCTCCCTCCTGATGACCTAGTTTCTTCTAATGTCAATGGATTCTGGTTCTGAAAACCGGGCAAGGGAATGTAACTTTTTTTTTTTTTTTTGTGAGTGACTGATCTGAACCTCCTGATCATATGTCGTTGATTTTTTTTGAAAAATAGAAAATTCTTTTTGTAGTAGAGCCACTGTATTAGTTAAAGCTCCCCAGAGGATCAGTTCCAGAGAACCAATAGAACATATATATTAAATATATTCACAGGGAATTAGCTCACAAGATTCTGGGGTCTGGCAAGTCCAGTTACTGCAGGGTGGGCTGGCAGGTTAGCGACCCAGGAGAGCCAAACTTCCGGCTTGAGTCCGAAGGCCATCCGCTGTAGAACCAAGAAGAGTCAGTGCTGCAGATGAAATCTGAAGTTAGTATGCTGGAGGAGTCGCTTGCTCAGGGGAGGCTGGTCTTCTGTTCACTTCAGGCCTTCAGCTGATTGGATGAGCCCCACTCATATCATGGAGTACAATCTGCTTTACTCAAAGTCTACTGATTTAAATATTAATCTCATCCAACAAAATACCCTCACAGAAACATCCAGAAAAACACTAGACCAAATATCTGGGCACCTGGTGGCTCACCCAAGCTGACACATAAACCCTCAAGGACACAATGTTCTGTTAACCATCTCAATAGCCCTGAGGATCAGGCACCCCTGACCTTAACATACATTAGTGTCCATAGGATTTCTAATGGTTAAGGGTTGCTGCTTAGTGTCTGCTGTTTTGGGCTTCTATCATCCTTGTTCCTCTCTGGAAGCCTGCTTCTGTATGACCTCTCCTACCCCCAGCCTTGGCCTACGCAGGAAAGGCAATCCTGACTTATGGAGTGACACGGGGGAGCCTCTTACCAGAACATTCCTTCTTGCCTCGGTACATGATGCATCCTCCAGGCCTTTCTGTGAAACACTATCACCAGGAGAATTTTCCGCTTTACATAGTACATCCACTTCAGCACACTCGCTTCTCTGAGCCTTTTACTTCTACTGTCCATCATGGCTGTTCTAGATTCCAACCTCATTGAGTGCAACACTACTTTTCCTATGTTTCTGAGGGGCTTCCTAGGAGAAAGTGGGCCCCATTTCCTGGGACTCTCACCAAAGCATTAAATCCGATGTCCTGTGAAAATATTCCCAAGTCATTAAAATCTTCCTTATCCAACTGTCTATTCTGGCTTACTGGTCTAGCACCGTCAGAAGCCAATAGCGTGTGCAGTCTCCCTTCCCTGGCCAGCACATACAAGCAGGCAGTACGTTACAGTTTCCTTTGCAATACAGTCTCTGTTCTCCCTTCTGAGGCCCAGCACACTCTTGACTAGGTTATACCTTGACTTAACCCTAGTTAAGGTCTAAAGGGGAAGCATGTGTTGCTTTGTTTGAAAAAAAAAAAAAAAGAAACAACTCTGCCTCATCAAGCCGAGGGAGAAGCGTTCATCTCTTTTGTTGTTTTTTTTTTTAAAGAGAGAACGCATGAGCAGGGGAGAGGGGCAGAGAGAGAAAGAGAGAGAATCGTGAGCAGGCTCCATGCTCAGTGCGGAGCCTGGTGCAGAGCTTGATCCCACCACCCTGGGGTCATGACCTGAGCTGAAATCAAGAGTCAGATGCTCAACTGATTGAGTCACCCAGGTCCCCCATGACGTGCTAGTCTTTAATAGGGAGGGGTGAGCTCTCAGACTCAGAGGATTCAGAGAAATAGGATGATTCAAGATTCTGTAGGTCATCAAACTAGATGTCCTCAGTCCACGTGTCAGGCTCTCCTTCTTTTTCAGTCAGGACCCTGACCTTGGCTTAGAAGACCTGCCTGGTAGGGAGTTGAACTTTCTGTGGAGCTTGACGACTCTGATGAGGAAGTCCTGGGCCTGGTCTTTGATTTTCTGTGTCCTCCCACTGTCAGAGATGACAGCCTCTGTGAAAGCTGTCTGGGAGACCTGAATGTCACAGGTAGTTTCCAACTGCCGATCCATGCTCTCAGATTGTCATCATCTTTTTCTTGGACTTGGATGCCCGCCAATACCATTGTGCTTACGGTTACTATAGTTACCTTCTTATAGTTAGCCTATATCGGACCCCTTATACATATAGTGCACCAGCTAATGTGTTTCCTTCCAGCATGCATCAGATCATTCCCTCCCCCCCAGAGAAAGTTTTAACAACCTGTGAAGGTGTCCTTATCATCATAGTAAGAAGCGATTCAGTTCTAAAACCCCATTTTAGCTGCTTCTCTATTGAAAGTGTCCTGGTAACAACTGCCCCAGGATGGATTTTCCAGGAAGCTGACTCTGAGAAAGGGTTCGTTTGAGATGGTCAGGCCTTTTTTTTTATTAATGTTTTATTTATTTCTAGGAGAGAGAGAGAGAGACGGCGTGAGCAGGGGAGGGTCAGAGAGAGAGGGAGTCACAGACTGAAACAGGCTCCAGGCTCTGAGCTGGCAGTCAGCACAGAGCCCGACACGGGGCTCGAACCCACGAACCGCGAGATCATGACCTAAGCAAAAGTCGGACGCTTAACCGACTAAGCCACCCAGGCGCCCCGAGATGGTCAGGCCTTTTGTTGTTGTTGTTGATAAGCCATAGGAGTTGGGCCTCCCAGAAGAGGTGTGGCCTTGGGTGATGTGGCTCTATAGAGAGGCAATTCCTGAGGGAACTGACAACTGAATGTCGCCAGCAGACAGCAGAGCTGGGACAACACTTTTTTTTTTTTAAGTTTATTTATTTATTTTGAAAGAGAGAGAGCACCAGCAGGGGAGGGGCAGAGAGAGATTGAGAGAGAGAGAGAGAGAGAGAATCCCAAAGCAGGCTCCATGCTGTCAGCATAGAACCTGACATGTGGCTGTACCTTATAACCTTGAGATCATGACCTGAGCTGAAGTCAGGAGTCACGGATGCTTAACCAGCTGAGCCACGCAGGTGCCCCAACACATCTTTCTTAGAAGGAAGATCAGGGTGGGGTATTTCAGAAGCTCACAAGTTAAAACATCAACCATGTGGGTTGTGTTGATCATGATACTGATTTGACTGTAAAAAAGAAGTGACCATCAGGGAAAATTGAATATTCATTAATGATATCAAGACATCATATTGATGTTTTAGGTGTGATGTTAGTTTATTACTGTGCTTTTAGAATGAACCCTTGCCTTTTACAGATGCACACTAAAGTGAATTGGGGTACACAAGGGGACAAGGGTAACTATGAATTGTTGGTATGGATGGAAGACAAAATAACGGGGCACCCCCCCAAAGATGCCCATGACCTCATCTCCAGAATGAAAAAGATTTTTGCAGGTGTGATTAAGGACCTTGATTAGCGGGAAGACGCTCGTGGATTACCCAGGTGAGCCCCATATAATCACAAGAGGCTTTGTAAGAGGGAGACAAGAGGGTCAAAACCAAAAAAGAAGATCACGTGACCGTGGAAGCAGGGGAAACAGAGTCCAAGAGAGAAGACGCTAGGCTTCTGGATGGCTAGCTACAGGAAGGAGCCACCAGCCAGAGAATGCAGGCAGCCACTGGAAAGCAGAGAAGGCGACGGACAGATTCTTTCCTGAAACCGTCAGAAGAAATGCAGCCCTGTGGACACCTCGATTTTGTACTTTTCATCCTCCAGAACCGTAAGGGATTAAATTTGTATTGTTTTAAGCCATAAATGAATGATAATTCATTACAGCAGAAACGCGAATCTAATACAGTAAGCATATACAGTTCCATTGTGATATGTTTCTACATTTGTGAAACTTTCTACAATATTTATTTGTTTATTTTTATATAGGCTCCATGCCCAGCATGAAGCCCCACGTGGGGCTTGAACTCATGACCCTGAGATCAAGACAAGCTGAGATCAAATTTGACACCACAGGCACCCCAAATTTTCTATAGTAAAAAAGTGTTCTGAAAAATAAAAGAAACCCAGCTTTGAAAAAGAAAATGTAATATGGGTAGATATATAGTTGGGCAAGTCCTCCTTTGTTTTTTTTAATGTATATTTTGGGGGCGCCTGGATGGCTCAGGTCATGATCTCACAGTTTGTGGGTTCAAGCCCCACGTCGGGCTCTGTGCTGACAGCTCAGAGCCCGGAACCTGCTTCGGATTCTGTGTCTCCCTCTCTCTCTGCCCCTCCCCCACTCACGTTCTGTCTCTCTCTGTCTCACAAAAATGAATAAACATTAAAAATATTTTTTAAATATATATTTTTGCTGGTTGTCCACATATTTCTCCCAAATACATTTTTTAAGGCTTATTTATTAGACAGGGAGAGTAAGAGCATGAACAGGGGATGAGCAAAGAGAGAAAGAGAAGGTGCTCCATGCCATCAGCGCAGAGCCTGACATGGGACTCGAACCCACGAACTGTGAGGTCATGACCTGAGCAGAACTCAAGAGTCAGACTTTCAACCAACTGAGCCACCCAGGCGCCCCCAAATACATTTCCAATTAGCTTGTCAAGTTTGTGTTAAAAAAAATCATGTAAGTACTTTATCAGAATTTTACGAAATATGCAAATTAATTTGAGAGAAATTATGTCAAAGGTTAGTGTCACAGGATGCCCCTGCTAATCTGAGGCGACTCCTGTGTATGTCCAGGGGATGGAACCCCAGTTGAAGGAGGGCTGTGGGTCTCCAGCCACCTCACTGACCACTCAGTGGGTGAGTTCTATTCAGAGGGGAGAGCGAAACAAAGAAACAGACACTTAGCCTTCCTTTCGAGACGAGTTCTCCAGCCTGGCTTTACTACTGTACTGTAAATATTTCATGCCCTACTTGTCTCCTTATGTTTGTTGTCCATCAGCCATACTTAGTTTCTAACAATGTTATCTGACATCAGCAGTACATTGTAAGTGTTGGAGGTGAGTGGAGCTGGATGCACGCGGAATTGATCCTGAGGATTATGAAGTATGCGCTAGAGACCGACAAAATAAAACAGGAAGAATGAAGAGAGTAAGTGGAGGCTGGTTGATGAAGTGGCAAAAGTTAGCCTTTCATATTGATGTGACTTCATTGCCTAGTCTTGTGAAGCCTGGGGATATTCTAATTCCATAAATCGTAACAAATTTATTAAGCAAAAATACAGCAGACATAATCTTTGTGCTGCAATGATGGGGCTGCTTTGGCACTGAAAAATACTCTGACAATTTACTTCGGGTGTAATTCAACTAGGAAATGGAGTTTCATGTAGAAAGTAAGTCTGTAAATTCTATTACTAAGATATTATTTTTATGATTCATCCTTACCTTGGAAATTGTCAAAACAGAGATTTAAAAATAAGTTGGATCAGGCTTTTGAATGCTAGTAGCTTGAGTAAAAATATTAGAGATTTTTAAAATAAATTTCTAAATAGATAAACTCTCCAAGTGATAGTGTGAATAAGAAGGTTGTAATCGGATGATGCTCAGCATCCCTTCTCATCAGGGAAATACAAATCAAACCCACACTGAGATACCACCTCACGCCGGTCAGAGTGGCTAAAATGAGCAAATCAGAGAACTCTAGATGCTGGCGAGGATGTGGAGAAACGGGCACCCTCCTCCACTGTTGGTAGGAATGTAAACTGGTGCTGCCCCTCTGGAAAACAGTGTGGAGGTTCCTCAGGAAACTAACACTAGAACTCCCCTATGACCCAGCAATAGCACTGCTAGGAATTTACCCAAGGGATACAGAAATGCTGAGGCATAGGAGCACATGTACCCCAATGTTCATAGCAGCACTCTCCACAATAGCTAAAACATGGAAAGAGCCTAAGTGTCCATCCACGGACGAATGGATCAAGAAGATGTGGTTTATCTATACCATGGAATACTCCATGGCAATGAGAAACAATGAAATCTGGCCACGTGTAGCAACATGGATGGACCTTGAGGGTGTTATGCTGAGCGAAATAAGTCAGGCAGAGAAGGACAAATATCATATGTTTGCACGTATAGGAGGATTAGGAGGAACTTGACGGAGGAACAAGGGGGAGAAGAAGGGCGGAAATGGTGGGGGAAAGGGAGAGAGGCAAACCATGAGAGACTCTTGAATGCTGACAAAAACTGAGGACTGATGGATGTGGGGGGAAGGGGGGATGGGCATGGAGGAGGACACTTGTGGGGATGAGCACTGAGTGTTATGTGGAAACTAATTTGACAATAAACTATTTTTTAAAAAAAAAAAAAAAAAGGAGAAGAAGAAGGTAGTAATCGGCCAACAGCTGCTTTCCGTTTCTTATACTTAGCACTAATTAGGCAAGATAACATGGTTTTTTTCTGGTACTGAAAAGTGAATAATTGTGTAATTATTGACAGTGATACACGTATTAGAGATGTGTTTCTGTGTGTGTGTGTGTGTGTGTGTGTGTGCACGTGTGTGTGTTTTCCAAGTCTTTGAAATCCCCCTTAAGCCGAGTCAACATCAACTTAGAGGGCCGCTCCTACCTCTGTAGTTAACTGATGTACCACTAGGAGGCGCTCGTGAGACGGAGTTTTGAACTCTCTCCTTACCAGTGGCTGCAAATCCAGCAGTGGTCGCTAGAGGGTGCCAGAATGTGGAGTTAAAGACCCAGGAGTTCAAACCTCTGACTGGTCTTCTTTCCAAGGAGGAAAGTTTGAACCTGTTGGCGAACTATTTAGTGGGAGAGGAAGGGGAAAGGGTGAAGTTGGTTTGGGCACTGGAACAAAGGAGTCCAGGAAAAACGTCAGAAAACGTGAACCATCTGCGGATTAACCGCTGCTCTCCTGTGTGAAGGAGAGTTAGGGCCTACGGTGAGAGTAAGGCAGGGGAGACCCACAGATGGGAAGTACTAGAGTGAGTCTTTGGTGAGGCAGCCTCAGGGGAGATAAGAATCAGGTCCAGAAGTGAAGGTTCGACCTCACGGGTCAAGCAAAACACGCCTGGAGCCTGTTTCCTTGGTTTTCCTGTGAAACCATCCCTCAGCTAAAAGGAGCATTAAGTCACAACTCTGAAGACTTGAGTCTAGTCCCGACACTAGCTGATGTGGTGGGACATCATTTGACTCCAAGCACATTCATAGGCCACAAGTTGATCAAACCAACAAGTTGGTTATGATATCTGTCTGTTCTAGAAATCATATATACCCAATCACTGGTTTTTCAAAAATTGATAATTCTGGGACTTCACAATGCTGTTTTGCAATACTTTTAATCCTTAGACACTTTTTTTGGTTTTCAGAATTTGGGGATTATTTTCCATTTTATAAATAGAGTATTGTAGGTCCCAAATTATTTAACTCATCTTTGTCTAGAAAATATCATTAAAGCATAAGCTTCAGGCATTGGTTAACTATTTTTTTTAAGTTTATTTATTTATTTAGAGAGAAAGAGAGCATGCATGCGAGAGAAGGGGTAGAGAGAGAGAGGGAGAGAGAGAATTCCAAGCAGGCTCTGTGCTGTCGGCTCAGACCCCAACACGGGGCTAGAACTCATGAGCTATGAGATCATGACCTGCACTGAGATCAAGAATGAGTCTCAACCGACCAAGCTACCCTGGCACCCCTGGTTAACAACTGTTAAGGAAGAACCTGGAAAAAATATGTGACTATTCACCAGTTGCTTTGAGAACACTAGCCTGAAACTAGTTTTTAAAATGCATTTCCCAGAATTCTCAGTACTTCAGATAAGTCTATATTTCTCCCCAGGTTGCCTGCTCCTTCTGGTAAGGACCAAGAGAATTCCTGAGGCACCTGCCTGGCTTGGTTGGTGGAATGTGAGACTCTTGGTCTCAGAGTTGTGAGTTCAAGCCCCACATTGGGTGTAGAGATTACTTAAAAATCTTTTAGAGAGAGAGAGAGAGAATTCGAAAGAATCCTATGGATTTGGATGGAGTAGGAGTGCCCTTCCCCAAATTCCACACATTCAACTGTAACAGAGAAGAGAGGACTCTAGAATTCTGTGTGTTTCTGGCAAGATCCCCACCCATCCCTACTGCCTGACACACCCCACTATCTGTTCTTGTACTATTAAAACCAATTTCTGGTGCCTGAGTGACTCATTCAGTTAAGCATCAGACTCTTGATCTCAGCTCAGCTCATGGCTTGTGGGATCAATCCCTGAGTCAGGCTCTCTGCTGTCAGCACAGAGCCCGCTTTGGATCCTCCGTCTCTCTCTGACCCTCTCCCACTCTCTCTCTCTCTCCCTCTTTCTCTCTCAAAATAAATAAATATTGTTTTAAAAATCCCATTATGCCTTTAGCCATGTTCTATCCATATCCACAGGAAGCCCCGATGCCTAGATTACCCCCTCTGCACCTTACCCCTTCTGATTCCGTCTCCCATTTCCCCAACCTCCAAGCCTCTGCACAGGTCGTAAAACCTCTGTTTCCTCAAACTCTTCTCTTTACTCTCCTATTCTAGGCGAAGCTCGATTCGCCCCTGAAATCACTGCGTCCCCTGCGTCTCTCTCACAAGATGGCTGATGTTTGTGAGCTGGTCTTCTTTGCTTCCTATTGGGGCTTCCAATTCCTCACCCTCCGTGTGCTCACTTCGGCAGCACATATACCAAATCCTCGCCCTCCCTCCTCCCTAGAAGCACTCAGCTTTGAGTCAGTGTCAATGGACTATCCATCCATCCACTAATCCTCCTTGTTGCAATCATGTATCGGCCCCTTAGGTCAAGCTCCCTCATCCCTTAATTAGCTCAGGTCCTGACTCCCTGTCATTCTCTCCAATATGACTCCTGTTATAATTCTTAGTGACTTCACTATCAGCATAGAAGGTTATTAATACCCTGGTGTTTTGTTCTGAAACAAGAACATGAGATAACAGTGGTTTATTGGGGAGACAACCCAGGAATCAGGAACCAGGGAGCAAGGAGAGTAAGACAAAGAGGGCAGAAAAGCCTCTGTAAAGGTGTGGCATCAAGGTCACTGCCATCAACAAAGGAAGCAACCTGAGTTTCCCAGACACCGTCTGCCAGAGGGCTGGAGGCTGGTGCACGATGCACTGGCTTCTGCCGTGTTGGCTGAGGGTTGTTCCCTGATGCGGTGTCTTCCCCATACGTGCTGCATTTGCCTGTGAGCCTCGCAGGCTCCGCGGGCTTGGAGAAGATCTGAAGGGAAAGCAGAGAGGCCAGATGGCCTTTTCGGGTGGGAGGCGGTGGAGGCGTCTGGAATGTCCTCCACCATAGCTCCTGCTAACATCACAAGTAGGTTAAGGGATGTGACCGTGACAGCAAAAGCATCTGGAATGCCTGGCTTCTTTCTCAGTTCCCTAGTTCCCTGTTTGCCAATGACCTTGTCCTCCACCCCACCTCAACTCCTCTCGCCCTTCATCACACTTTAGCCTTTGTCATTACCAGTCCCTGCAGCCTTCGACAGCCTGAGCCCCACTTCACCCTCCACCCGCCCCCTCCTATCTTTCCTATCCACTCGGTCCCCTATTGGGTCTTGACTCCAATAATCCTTAGACTCAGTCCTTTGGCCCTTCATCCTCCTCACTCAGCTTTAATCCCGTGGCCAATCAGCACACTCCCTCTTTTACGTGGATCCTCAACTTCCACCATCATCCTCCCTCAGCAAAACCCCAACCTGGGTTACGTCTTGTTCCATATCTATTCAGTGCGTGAGTCTACACAGCTGAATGTGGCTTTAGAACCAAGCAGGTCCTGCCACTCACGAGCTGTGAGACCTTGGGCACATCCCTTATTCCCGCTGAGTCCTACTTTCCTTACTTTCCTTAGCTCTGCTGGGCGGCCTCAACTCACTCAGGACCAGCGGTCTCTGGTGCCGCACATCTTTGGGGCTGCCTAGGGATCAAAATGCATTTCCCCAGTCCATTCAACTCCTCCCGCCCTCGTAAATAAGAATTTCCTTTCTTCTTACAACATCCTATCAGGCTTCCAACTCGAGCAGCAGAGAAATTAGAAGAGAGCTTTCACCTCCAACAGCCCATGGACCACATCATGTCCATCCTGCTGCTCCGTGTGACTGTCCAGGCTCCTCGCCAAGGCCACCCCTCTCCACTTGTGCACTAGGTCCACACCCTCTCCTCTCCTGAGAGCACACAACCTGATGCGGGGCTCGAACTTGCAAACTCTGAGCTCATGACCTGAGCCAAATGCAATGCTCAACCAACTGAGCCACCTAGGAGCCCCTTCTTTTTTTAAGTTTACTTATTTATTTTGAGAGAGAGAGAGCGCGCACACGCTTGAGTGGGGGAAGGCAAGAGAGGGAAAGAGAGAATCCCATGTAGGCTCCATGCTGTCAGCACAGAGTCCGACATGGGGCTCGATCCTATGAACTGTGAGATCATGACCTGAGCCCAAATCAAGAGTCAGATGCTCAAACAATGACAGAGCCACCCAGGCGCCCCTCCCCCACCCTGCATCATCGTTTTTTCCCTTCTACTGGATCAATCATATCAGCCAGATGTGGAGTTTAAAGTTCTCCACAAGGAGGGAGTAATTCCAGCATTAAGAGTATTAATCTAGGGTCGCCTGGGTGGCTTAGTCGGTTAAGTGTCCGACTTCAGCTCGGGTCATGATCTCATTGTTTGTGAATTTGAGCCCTGCGTCTGGCTCCTTTTTACTAAATATTGTCACATTAGCTCATTATTCCAGCCAGTCAGTCGAGATATTTTAAATCACGATTCTTTTCTTCAGACATGTTCGATGTCTTTACCATCTTCATGCCATCTGGAAACTTCATCTGTCAGCATAGGAACAAACTGCTAAGTAGGGTGCGGTCCTGACTCCTGAACGAGACCTCGGCCAGACTTACTTGTTAAGCATCCATTGTGTTTAACAGAAGATGTTAACAGAAAATCCTTTTTTCTTTAATATCCAGCATGCTATAAAACACTTTCTATACCTAAAGTGGAGAATAATTATTTCACTTTTCCTCAACAATATCTATATTCTGGATCCTTAAAGTGTATCTAGGAATATAAAAGATTTACTTCAGTATTATAGTAGTGAAATGCTAGTCTCTCCACTCTTTAGTAAGCAGGCCACAAAAATTTTCAGTAAGGTCGTGGATTAACCTTTCTCCAAAACTTAAAACTAGAACGAGTTCCTTATGAATCAAAGCAATTGACTAGTACTCTAAAAGTCCCCAGTAGATATTTGTGAATTTCTTTTTCTCTGCTGAGTTAAAATGGACTTCTGTTATGATAAAAATACCTAAATCAGCAAAATGCTGACTTATTTATATGATCTACAAAGAATATAGTAGTGACAGTATCAATGAACGTTTTCCTCACAAGGACTACATAGAATGCTATTATCTTTTCAGAATGCTAACTTTAAACAATAGAGTCATTATTGGAAAGAATAATCCTTCAGCACCCGCAACTAGGTCTATGCCCTCTAATGTACCATTTGGTAGCCTTACAGCCTAGCAGATGGTAACTGATTCCTCTACCCGCTCCAACCCACAACACCTGTGTAGAGCAGGGATTGGAGAAGCGTAGTCAGGGATCTGCTGAAGTCACTCTCGCTTGTAATAAGGTAACAGCAGTGGATATGGAACGGGATGAACAGATCCAGATGATGTTGGGAACTACGACTGAGAGGATTTGCTGATGTGTTGCTTGTAGGGGGGAAGGAGGAGGAAAGGACGATGCCCATTCTTTTGGTTTTGACCTTAGCAAATGGTGCTTTAAACTGAGATGGTGAAGTCTTGCGGGGTGGAGGGCGAGAGAGGAACGGACTTGGACTAGATAACGTTACAGAAACGGCAGTTAAAGAACAGAGAAGGGAATCAGAAGTTCTGTTTTGCATGTTGACAAAAGTGAAAACATCAAACAAATAAGGAAATTGACCTTATTCTGGCTATTACGATGGGGAGAGCACACCAGATCTAAAGATCAGGGCGCCTTAGCAGGATGGTTTGCCTGGATAAATGATAGGTGGGGTGATTTCACAGTTTGGGCTGCTTTTATAAATCGGGGGTCATCTCGGCCAGTCAGCGGAACGAGAAATGTTTGGCTCCGTGTCTAGCTAGTTTCAGGGAGGATAAACAGTTCAGCTGGTCATTACGAGTCAAATAGAAATTTGGTGGATCTGTGTCTGGCCTTGTCACAGGTAAATCAGGGCATCATCTGCAAGTTTAACAGGAATTATTAGAAAGAATGGACAGTTTAAGCTACATGGAGAAGGGTGGTTCTCTGTTGGAAGTCATTTCTGGAAAACAAAAGGTTGAGGGGGGAGCATTAGCCATCACTGTGTCCCGGGAGCATACGGCTCAGGTAAAGTTCAATACTATCAATGTTACATTTTGAGATGTTTATGCGATCCCAAGTAGAGAGGACAGACATGTGGTTGGATATATAAGTCAGGCATCCAGGAGAGAGGGTCAAAGCTGGAAATGTATATTTGGAAGTTCTCAGCATTATAGGTGATTCTGAACACCAGAGGACTCGATGAGATCACTACTGGAGATGTGTATAGAGAAGAGGGCCCTGGATGGAGCCCAGAAGAGCAAGCACAAAGGCTAAGTGGAGGGGGAAGGAGCTAGCAATGCACAGAGAGACAGAACCACAGGCTAGGAAACAAACAAACAAACAAACAAGGAATTTTGTGTCATGGAGGCCAAGGAGGAAAGTGTTTCAGGAAAGAAAGGATGGAGAACGGCACTGAAAGGGGCTGAGCAGTAAGATCGGGGCAGTGACCATTAGAATTGACAAGGGAATCAAAGGAGGGATTCTTTTCTTTTAAACAGTTTTTTTGTTTTATTTATTTTTTATTTAGCGGATGCGAACGCTATAGCAGAGAGGGAACAACCGATGATACAAGAGGGATGGAAGATGGCTAAAAGAAGGGCGATCTTGAGATGGGACCCAGAATACAAGTAGACATACCGGTGCTGAGCTGGAGTAGGGGCCTGGCCAATATAGTGCCATCGGGGAAAAGGATTACCGATGGAGGCAGAGAAGTTTGGAGATTTGGTGGGGGAAGGAAAGAAAGAGCCGTTTATGTTCGCAGTGAGGTATGGATGGAGGTATGCTGGAGGCCGGCTCCGGCAGGTCCAGGGGTCCCTGAAGGATGGACGGTGTCGGCAAGAGGGAGAGGGAGAGAGCCCCGAGATTCTTTCTGATCACCAGGCAGGCATCTCTGTCCTGTCGGTTTTTGTATATTTTTTTTAAAGGTTCAGCAACGAGATGAAGTCATAGAAAGGAATTTCTTACAATGGGAGGCCTTTTGTGATATCAATTACAGAATTATTTCGACCAAGGAAATAACAGAATGTTCTTAGTGAAAAACAGCATAACATGCAAGTTAAATTGTATATAGATAAGCTAGGAGTTGTTCTGTCTGGCCCTCAAGAAGATAAATGTTTCTGAATTGGTTTATTTGTGGAAACTAACATGACGGCCCTAAATTGTCAGTCTTTGCACCTGGGTTTATGTGTTAGCTACTCTTATCCATCCTCATCCCAGCTGCCAGGGTCAGGGAGGGGGTTTGTGGAATGCAGGCCTTGAGGAAGGGACTGCCATGCTTCACCAATTAGCAAAGATATATGTAGTAGCTGTGTTCTGCTCTTAACCCCAAAATAGGCTCTTTGTCTCGGGGCCAGGCTCAGTTGTAACTCTTGTGTTCTTAACCCCCTCTATTATCTAAGCCTTGGGTCTGCAGGGCCCATAGGAAGAGCCTCTTGACAATCGCCCACAGAGCTTTCATCTCAAGTCTCTTTTGTAAAGGCAGGAATATGCTTTTCCTTATGAGGTATGTGTGTTCAGAATAAGGGTCTGATATGGAATATTGTGAGGCCTGGTCAATACCAGCAGGCTTACATCCAACATGAGCTAATGGTAGCAGAAGGAGATACCAGTTTTCATTTCTCATGGGAGGAGCTGCAAACATTGTCACTTCCTTGCCGCGATTGCCATCCAGAGAGGCCGGTGCGGCTCCCAGCAGAGGTAACGCCCTGAGGAGTGGGAAGGAAGGAAGAGGTTATGAGACGAAGTGGCTGGACTGGGAGTGGAGGGGAAGCCCACTCCAGCAAGCCCACTGGAGAAAACACGGCAGGATTGTCAGGTAGTGTGTTAAATGCTCATCCAAGGTCTACATTTGTGAGTTTAAAGAGAAGCCACTGAAATTGGTTTCGGGATTTTCTCTAGCAATGTGGAGCTACTTGGGTGTGGGCGTGGAGAAGTAGAAGGGTTTATTCAAGGTTGTGATTATATTACTTATGGATGACGGACAGGGAAAGGTAGTTGAAGACTTTTGCAAGAAAGTGACTATGTGACAGGTATCTGTGGGGGTTTTACTCCTGACCTGGTCTCATGGTCGGGAAGCTCGGGATGGTTCTCTTTGATTTCACACAGTTGCTAGTGGGGCTTTCATTTCCTTCCCGCCCCCTGTCCCAGCCAACCATCTTGTCCAGGGTCCCACTTTCTGGAGGTGGGAATGGCACTTAGAAGTGTTCGGGGCCACGGAAAGAGGGGGTCATCCATACAAAGGAGTGCCGCGGGCGGAGCACAGACTTAAGGTACCCATGACCGTCTTATAAGCAATATGGAGAAGGCAGCTGCCTCTGACATTGCCTCCCCAAGAAAGACCGCTAACACAGGGCTCAGCACTGGCGATGTGGGAATCTCCTGGCACAACAAAAAGAACCTCCTGGCTTAGGAATAAGAATGGAGATTGATCTAGAGCTATGGTTAGATTCAAGTCTGGGTTAGGCTTAGTGTTGACTCTCACCGGTCTTCCTGGTGTTAGGCAGTGGTAAAGTCTCTTGAGGCAGATTCTTTTTCTCCAAGTGAGAGACAGAGGTCTGGGAAGCCCGGTGGCCGTCCTTTCCATCGCTTGGATCTGTTAACCTCCTCCCTCTCTCACTCCAAAATCCTGTAAACCCTTGGTGGCCCTCTAGGTTTTCACCAGTTCTCTCATCAATCAATACATTGATTAAACTTTACATACTATCTTTTTCTATTTTATTTCAGAAAGAGAGAGAAAGAGTGATGTGGGAGAAGGGCAGAGAGAGAGAGAGAGAGAGAGAGAGAGAGAAGCCCAAGTAGGCTCCATGCTCAACAGGAAGCCCAATATGGGGCTGATCCCACGACTCTGGGATCCTGACCTGAGCTGAAATCAAGAGTCTGGACCATCAACTAACTGAGCCATCCAGGCGCCCTTACACCTTACAAAAGGTTTTATGTACAAAACCCTTTTTTGTTTTTTGCCTCTTAAAAATCGGAATCTTTGACTTGATAGCTGTTGTGTTTAAAATGGACTGTAAGAGGGGCACCTGGCTGGCTAAGTGGGTGGAGTATGTGACTTTTTTTTAAATGTTTTTTATTTATTTCTGAGAGAGAGACTACATGAGCAGGGGAGGGGCAGAGAGAGAGGGAGACAAAGAATCTGAAGCAGGCTCCAGGCTCTGAGCTGTCAGCACAGAGCCCGATGCGGGGCTGGAACCCACAAACTGTGAGATCATGACCTGAGCTGAAGTCGGATGCTCAACTGACTGAGCCACCCAGATGTGCCGCAAGAACCTATTTTTGAAGGAACAATTCCGAACATCCTGATCGCAATGGATGCATTAGGGTCTGCCAATAATTGTCTGAATTTCTATAAAGAAATGTGATAAAAATAAGCACAGACATATTTTTCAGTAATTTATATCATATAGCTGAGTGGGGAAAAAAGATGTAAATGAGTATAAGCAGTATGCCATCATTTGTGGGACAGAAAAAAGAATACACACGTGCCTGCTTACATGGGCACAGAGTGCCCTGGGCGTTCACAGGAGTCCTACACAAGTCTGGTTGTCTCTGTAAGGAAGGAGGGGTGCTGGAGGTCTGTGAGCAAGGGAGGCCTANATATATATACTGGGGCGCCTGGGTGGCTCAGTCAGTTAAGCGTCTGATTTCAGCTCAGGTCATGTTCTCATGGCTCATGGGTTCAAGCCCTGCACTGGGCTTTGTGCTGACAGCTCAGAGCCTGGGACCTGCTTCAGATTCTGTGTCTCCCTCTCTGTTCCTCCCCTGCTCATGCTCTGTCGCTCAAAAATGAATAAACCT
This sequence comes from Crocuta crocuta, assembly GCF_008692635.1. Classification (NCBI taxonomy): domain Eukaryota; kingdom Metazoa; phylum Chordata; class Mammalia; order Carnivora; family Hyaenidae; genus Crocuta; species Crocuta crocuta. The sequence continues at coordinate 1,685,117 of NW_027532173.1, read as the reverse complement.
TAGGGCAACCTGGGTGGATCAGTTGCTTGGGCATCCAACTTCGGCTGGGGTCACAATCTCATGAGTCATGGGTTCAAGCCCCATGTTGGGCCCTTTGCTGACAGCTCAGAGCCTGGAGTCTGCTTCATATTCTGTGTATCTCTCTCTCTCTCTGCACTTTCCCTGCTGCATTCTCTCTCTCTCTCTCTCAGAAATAAAATTAAAATATTAAAAAATAANCTCTCACCCTCCCCTGCTCACTCTATCTCTCTCTCTCTCTCTCTCTCTCCCCTAGAAATAAATAAAAAACCTTAAAAAAATAAATAAATAAAATAAAATAAATAAATCTTAAAAAAATTTCCCCCAGCATTTAATTATGAAAAATTTCAAACATGTAGACAAGGTGAAATATTTTACAAAGAGAATACCAGTATACCCCTCCACCTATATTCTGTCATTACCATTTTACTACACGTGCCTGGTCTACCTTTCTATGCAACCATCGATCCATTTTATTCTTAATACATTACAAAGTAAATTGTAAACATAACTTCACTTGATCCTAAAGTCTTCAGCATGAATATCATTAACTAAACTTCAAATTTTGTTTACCCCCTTTTTTATTTTAATTTAAAAAAATTTTTTTAAGTTTATTTCTGAGAGAGAGAGAGAGTGTGGGCAGGGGAGGGTCAGAGACAGAGGGGGATACAGAATCTGAAACAGGCTCCAGGCCCCTAGCTGTCAGCACAGAGCCCAACGCTGGGCTCGATGAGGTCATGACCTGAGCTGAAGTCTGACGCTTAATCGACTGAGCTCTGACGCTTAATGGACTGAGCCACCCAGGCGCCCCTGTTTACCCCCTTTTATTGTTTTGAGTGAGATGCAAAACCCTTAAGGGCACACGTCTGAGTTTTGACAAATGCATACATCTGAATACCCCAGACCCTGCCACAATATGGAACATTACTCCAGGAAAGGAAAGGAGGCTTGCTCTTAACTGTATTCTGCTTAGCACATTCTGAATTTTGTACCGTGTGCCTGTGCTCTCTATTTTTAAAATAAATGAAATATTTAAGCTTTTAAAATATTTAAGCATTTTTATAATGATGGGCCATAGAACCGAAATGGGAAGAGGAAGAAAGTGAAAGCAGGAGGGGACGTTGGGTGACAAGGATCAGTGGGGTCAGTGGAATGGAGAACGCATCACTGGGGACACCTGGTAGAAGTGTTGTTACCAGAACGGGTGAGTCAGGAGAAGGAGATGTCCCGGGAGGTTTGCAACTGAGCTTCAGAAAGTGCTCCTAGGGTTCGTAGTGTGAAACGGGAGCGATGGCAGTTAGGATAGGAGTCCCCCTCCCTACCATATGCTCTGAAGGGCACGGTGGGTTTTTTCCCTTGCAGTATTTATCGCAGTGCCAGTTAGGTCATTTTTTTCAAGATTTGGTTGTGGTGGTTGTTTTTAAGTAATCTCTGCACCCGGTGTGGGGCTTGAACTCACAACCCCGAGTTCAAGAGTTGCATACTTCACCTACTGAGCCAGCCGGGTGCCCCAATGAAGTAATAACTGATTTGTGTAACTATACTTAATATCTAGCTTCTTTATTAGACTATAAGCTTCAAGATGGCATGGGTCTTCTCGGTCTTACTTAATCCTATATTCCTGGTGCTGAGTACATACATAATAGGCAAACAAGTGTTAACTACTTACTTGGATTATTAAAAATTTTGTTTAAAGTTTTATACTTCCTCTGAGAGGGAGCAAGAGAGAAAGAGAGAACATGAGCAGGGGAAGGGCAGAAAGAGAGTGAGAGAATTCTAAGCAGGCTCTGTGAGGTCAGTGCAGAGCTCTACGCGAGGCTTGAACTCAAAAACCCTTAGATCATGACATGGGCTCAAATCAAGAGTCAGACTCTTAACCGACTGAGCCACCTATGTGCCCCCTTAGTTGGATTCTTACCCGTCATTCATTCATTCATTCAATTGCTTAATCATAGTTTGTCATCTCACTTTTTTCTAAGATACGTAAAGTTGATTATAATCAACTTACACTTTAGGTCGAACGCGAGAGTTGGCCTAGGGTTGAAAATAATTTCCCCTGGAAAGGGGAACCGTAATTATATAAACTTTATGCTGGACTAGGCCTTTTCACCGACCCCGCTGAGTGCCCTTGGGCAGATCACTCTCCGAGCCTCCATTTTTCCCACTAGTAGAACAAAGATAACCCCTGAAAGTCATCCCTGTGTGGACATTCTGCCTGGACATTACAGGCACGGTCTCTGAGTCCTTGCTCTACCGATCGGTCATCGGTTAATCATGCCTAGATTACTCTATTAAACTATTTGGAAATTGGGACACCTGTCAATTTAAGGAGATATTACAGAAGCTCTCTAAGTGACCCTTCTGCTTCTGTTTACTATTTACACAGTAGGGTGAGCATGTGAAAACGGGGGTTTGATATGCCAACCCTGAGTTCAAAGCCTGCATGATTGATCGCCTGGGTCACTCAGGAAGGATAAAAGCTAATCTTTATTTACAGCGGCCTACGAGGTCCTCTCTCCGCTCTGAACACACCCCCTTCTCACGCGGTTCCCACACTCTGGGCAACTTGCCGCAGGGCTTCCCGGTCTGCAAGGTTCTTGCACACATGGCCCGGCTTGTCCCTCACCTCCTTCAGGTCTTCCCTCCAGAGCCACCTTCTCAGCAAGGCCTGCTTAGATCACTGTGCAAAGTTGCAAACTTCACGCCCCTTGCTGGCCTCATTTTACTCCATAGATCTAATTTTCCTCCTTCCTAATATGCACGTAGGAATGAATACTGTTTGCCAACATGCATCATATAATTCCAGGTACATCTCGGTCTTCCGTGTGAGTTTTATACAGTCTCCTCCTTGGACCAGTGGTTTGTGGCCTGAAGGGCTAAAGCTGGGGTGTGTGTGTGTGGAGCGGGGGCGGTTTACGGTTAGTACCATCTGTAACCAGGAGCCTACAGGAAATCCAAGATGAATGGTCGTTATTTCAGTGCCAGGCACTCCGGACTGGAAACATTAATAGTTCACGCTTTTGCGCATTCCCTTATTCAAGCAGTCACTCCATTTACTGGACGCCTTCGAGGGGCCAGTTCTCACCGAAGGAGCTGCCCGGACCTGAGCCCAGCTGTCATGAGCACTTCCCTGGGGATCGCGCCCCTCCTGGACACCCAGGGGCCGGCTTGTGGGGGGGGGCCCGCGGGGGAGGGGGAACGAGGGAAAATATCCGGTCCCGCCAGCAGAGGGCGCGCTGCCGCCCTCTCCGCAGCCTCCCGACCCTCCAAGGCGCCCAGGCTCCCACGCTCGCTCCCGAGCGCGCCCCCGCCCGCCGCGTCACGTGACGCGGCCGCGGAACCCGAGCGGCGGGGCCTAAGCCGTGCTAAATTCGTTGCCCGTGGCCGCTGCGGGTGCAGCCCCAGGGGTTAATCCGAAGGAGTGGGGAGGCTCGTGGAGTCCATGCTTCCTCTTCCGACTCAGGTCGGCTCCCGCTACCTCGTCACCGTTCGCCGCTGCCGTCTCCCCGGGCGTTTGCATGAGCTTTTTCGCGTGGGGGAGCGCCGGTGACCATGTAGGGGGACGAGTGAGGAAGCTCCGGGTGCCCGGGACGAGGTCAGCGCTGTCGTCACGCCCCCGCGGCGCCCAGCTCTCCCCCGCTGCGGGCCGGCCCCGGTGGGAACCCCGGCCTCCGCCTGGGGCCTGGCCCGGAGCGCCGCGAAATCTCGCGCCGTCTCGCGAGACGCGAAGTTGAAGGAACATGGCGACGTCTAATCTGTTAAAGGTAAGACCCTCCGCGCCGCCCGGCTGGNGGTGACACGGCCCGTGGATAATGGGAAACGCGTGAAAATCGGCCGGCCCCTCCCTTGGGCCTTCTCGAGGCAGCCGACGACCCCCGTCTAACAGGTGGGACCGCCCTGTGAGACGTAGGCCCGATCTTGCGATGTGAGGGGCCGTGTAGCTTCCGCGCAGCCTGCGCGTAGAAGCTGTGTGGCTTCTGGCGAGTTTCTTAACTTCTCTGGGCCGAGGTTTCCGTGCCCATAAAATGGTGTTATCAGGAGCCCCCTTTTCATAGGAACGTTGTTAAGATTGAGTTAAGGTGTGTAAAACGCTTACAGCAGTGACTGGCAGCAGTCAGTACACCGTGCACACGAGTCAGTGTGCTACCACCGCCGTGTCTCTGAGAAAACGAATTCTTGGGAATTGAGCAGCCCCTTCGACCCTCCTGTGCAGCAGAGTTCTGATCATTCGGAAGGAAAACTTGTTTAACTTCCGAAGGCTCCTGTGGGTGCCTCCGCTTGTTTACATAAGCGGCAGTTTAATGTTATTCCTTGAAGTGGGATTAAGAAATATTGGGGTTCTTGATTCTTTGTGATTTTCTTTTTTTTTTTAGCATTTATTCAGTTTTGAGAGACAGAGAATGAGTGGGGAAGGGGCAGAGAGAGAGGGAGACACAGAATCTGAAACAGGCTCTGAGCCATCAGCACAGAGCCCGATGCGGGTCTCGAACCCACAAACTGTGAGATCATGACCTGAGCTGAAGTCGGATGCTTAACCGACTGAGCCACCCAGGCGCCCCAGTGATTTTCTTTTTTGACCTGATGGTTACTCGGATGTCAACCAAGGCCCTTCCCCCCCATAATTATCTCTCAGAAAGGAGAAAGTCGCTTTATTCTGTCCCATAGGAAGTCGGCCAAAGCCGAGCGACTTCATAGACACTAGAAGACCGCTTACCTTGTGAGGGTTATGAATCTTCATGCCCAACACCTGCCTGGAGAACGAAGAGGCTGCTTGAAGGTATAGGTAACGGACGTTCAGGACTGAGGTTAAAAAGTTCGCAGGGATTCAAAAAGTTCTGTAACTCAGACGCCTTCTATAAATTAAAGGAAGGTGGTAATGCTTTGAAAAAAATAGGTGAATGACTCATTCACTGTAGTGAACGCGAAGGCACATGCCAAAGATACACTGGAAAATTTTCAATGAAATTGTTATTCATGAAGTGTTGAAAAGGGGGAGAAAATTTCTGAATATTGTTTTACAAAGTACGCGATTTAAAATAGGTATAACCTGGGGCGCTTGGGTGGCTTAGTCGGTTAAGCGTCCGACTTTCGCTTAGGTCATGATCTCGCGGTTCGTGGGTTCGAGCCCCGCGTCGGGCTCTGTGCTGACTGCCAGCTCAGAGCCTGGAGCCTGTTTCGGCCTGTGACTCCCTCTCTCTCTGACCCTCCCCTGCTCACACTGTCTCTCTCTCTCTCTCTCCCCCTCTCTCTCTCTCTCCTAGAAATAAATAAAACATTAAAAAAAAATTAAAAAATAAAATAGGTATAACCGGCGTAGTGGACATTATAAATGGACACTTGATTCTTCTGTCTCTATCACCAAAAGTTTACGAGTTCAAGTAGGCCAGAAAACTGGTTTTTCTTTCCTTTTCGGGGGAGGGAGGTTGTCTCATTTTGATACTCGTGGAAGTAACGAATTAGGAGCCCCTGGGTGGCTCAGTGAGTTGAGCACAGGACTGGACCTCGGCTCAGGTCCTGCTCCCAGGGTCCTGGGCTCCAGCCCAGGGTCGGCTCCGGACTGAGCCTGGAGCCTTCTTCAGAGTCTCTCTGCTCCTCTCCGGCATGCACCTCTCTCTCTTTCTCTCTCTGTCTCCAAAACAAAAAGTAGGGGCGCCTGGGTGGCTCAGTCGGTTAAGCATCCGACTTCAGCTCAGGTCATGATCTCACAGTTTGTGGGTTCGAGCCCCGCGTCGGGCTCTGTGCTGACAGCCAACTAAGAGCCTGGAACCTGTTTCTGATTCTGTGTCTCCCTCTCTCTCTCTGACCCTCCCCTGCTCACGCTGTCTCTCTCTCTCTCTCTCTCAGAAATAAATTAAGACATTAAAAAATTTAAAAAAAATAGTTAATTAAAAAGTGGAAAGTTTCTCTCCTTGGAGAAATAAATGTAGTGAGACCCTGCCAGGGTACACCCATAACATAATCCATGGGCTGGTTTAAATTCAAGTCTGGGGGTACCTTGAATAAAGACGGAGCTGGCTGGGTGTGGCCAAATTAGCCTTGTTTGCTTTTTTTGATAGGACTGCTAGACTGATTCCTAAGACAACTGTGCCTTAGGTGTTGTGCAGTTAGATTTCACCAGATCACTTTTGACAGAATTGTCATGTCCTGTGGTCACAAAGGAGAAGCGTGGGCTGGATGATAATACGGTTAGAGTTTGGTTCATGATCAGTTAAACAGCTGTACTTGAAGAAATGATAAGTGATAAAGCGTCAACCCTGAAGAGAGGCCTTGAGTGTCCTTCTGAAAAAATAAGTTCTCTTCCTGTTGGCCAGTAACTTGGGTGAAGTTAAGTTTTTGGAGTTTGGATGACAGCATGGAGGGATAGCTAATATGTTTTGAGAGATAACAAGATCGAAACTTTGATGTGAAACTTGCAAGTCAGTAGGCAAAGCAGTAAAAACCACCTACTTTTTTCATATTGGAATTTGATACAATATTGTATTCTGTTTAAAGCGAGTGGGCTATGGCTGGAGTTTGGAAATCTTTTGAGTATACAAAGATTGATGTTGTATATTTTGTCATAAACAATTATCAGTTGCTTGGGGAAGTTAATTTTGCCTAGAACCTTTCAGTATTACTACTTTTTTTAAAAAAACATAATTCCTGTTCCTTTGCTTTTGTAGTATCTAGGCCCTCAGTGCTGTTTGCCATTTTCTTCATTTCTAGTTGAGAACCCTACCCCAAACAGCACTTGTTTAAATCTTATTTTGCCAAGTCTCCGCCCCATTTAATCCTTAGCCTGTTATTCAGTTATTTGGAGTGCCCTTAACCTTGAGCAGTAGCACAGATTTTTCTAGTTTCCCTTACAGCCTCCTAGAAGGGAAGGCATCCCCCGCCCCGCATTGCTTCCCTTCTCTTGTTCTCCAGCCTGCATTCCCCCCAGGACTTGGCAGCACGTTCTCTGTTATTTTGTTTCAGTCTCCTCCTCACTTCTGTCGGGAGAAGAAAGTTCATGTATCTCCTCCTATGAACAACCTGTACTCTGCTTTGGCCACAAACTTTTGCCCGTTTTTCTCTTTCCTTTCATTCTCACCGTTGTGTGAAAGGCAGCCCCCACTCACTGCCTTTATAATTCTGCACCTCTTTCCTTAATTTATTGTGACTCGACTCTCCCCTGACCCCGACCTGCTCACAAGTGAAGCTGTCAGCCTCAGGAGCAGTAGCAGCTTGGTGATTGCCAAACGTTCCCGCCCATCCTCTCTTCTGATGCTGTGATGACTCTCTCTGCTTCTCTTTTGATTTTTATGACCTTCTCTCCTTGGTGTCCTGTCTCTCAGATCACTTGTGTTTTTCACTGACCTCCCTCCTGTGCTTCCCAATGTAGTTATTTCTTGGGATTTAATCTTCAGTCCTTTTCTATCTTTGTCCTTCTGTTTCTGGGGCAGTCCTAACTCCCATGATTTCACTATTTTTATCTCTTAACTCTGATCTGAGCTCTGGACCCAAACACAGTTCTGGCCGTATCGCTTTCCTGCTCACATACCTTTGATGGTTCACATTCTTTGATATCTTTCCAGTTGGGTCTTCTCCCTCTATCTGTCTCCCTCCCCCACCCTCTCCTCCTCTCTTCCCTTCTCTCTCTCCCCGTTGACCTCTTTCTCTCACGCACGTCCCTCGACCTGGCTGGTCCCTGGCTGGTTCAGTGTTATGCCACCATCCCTCAATATTTGCCTGTCAAATTCATTTCTAGTCATTAAGACCCAGCCCAGATTCCTCCCTTCTTCTTAGAGCTCCCCTCTGAAATTGTTGCCTGCCCTGCACCACCAGAGCACTGCATCGGTTTCTTTCAGCACTTGCTCTACGCCTCATATATTAGTTGTATAATCTATTTATGTATCTAGCTCCCTTTCAAGATTGTAAGCCGCATTATTTCAGGGACTTTATCTTATTAATCTTGATGCCTTAACCACCAGTTGCGGTGATCACTTATGGTAGGTGCTCCGTAGCAAGTGATAATTGCTTAAAAAGAGAAGTCGAGTGAGGTATCTGTGTATTGTAGATGCTCAGTGAGTGAGTGTTGATTGGTTAAAAGAAGCAATTTCTGGTTCTGTTCTCTTCTAATTACATCTAATTCTCTTCTAATTACACCTACAGAGGAGCTACTCAGTCGGTTAAGCGTTGGGCTTTGACTCAGGTCATAGTCTTCGGGTTCCGTGTTTGAGCCCCGTGTTGGGCTCTGTGCTGACAGCTCAGAGTCTGGAGCCTGCTTCGGATTCTGTGTCTTCCTCTTTCTCTGCCCCTCCCCTACTCGCTCGTTCTTGCCCACTCTCTCTCTCTCTGTCTCTCAAAAATAAATAAACATTTAAAAAAAATTAGATCTAGAGAGGAGGAGAGAAGGGGATAGAAGTGTAAAAACCAATCCACTAGAGAATACAAACATTAAACTGAAGTAGGAATCACACTACTTTTTTCAGTGGAAACTTTTTTATTTTAGTTTTTGGGAGGAAAGAAAATGGAAATAATAAAGGAGTGATTAAAAGCATTTTATTAGACGCATAGGTGCAAGGCACCACGAATGCTACAAGGATGTATAAAACGTCTTTGGGAATTCACCGTGTACTGAAGGAGATTACGAGGTACTAATGAATTCTCTACGGCTAGAACCTAAGGAGTGTTATCATATGCTGTATGAACCCTCCCAGAGTGAGGAATGACCTCAGTCTGGGAGGTCATTGACCAAGGAAAGTTTGATGTGGAAAGCATTGGCATTGGATTTTGAAGACTGACTCGACTGTAGGCGGTGATGAGGATAAAATTGGGCGAGAGCGGAGATGTGATTGGTTTGGCTGCACAGTAAGCAGGCCTGTGTGCTGTGTCGCATTCTGCGCAGATGATGTTCCTTAAAATTGTAGTAGCGCCGCGGCCCAGAGAGGGAAACAGTGGGAGATGAGAGCACAAAGGGAAGTCCCGCTCAGACTGTGAAAGGCCTTCAGTACGAGGCAGAAGAGATTCAAGTTCTACAGACGGTGAGGAATATTTGAAAAACATGTGAGCAGACATACTGTCAGGCTCTCTCTCTATTCTTGGTTCTTACACATAAAACCTGTTACTCAGCCTTACTTTATGTGTATTCAAAATCTAACTTGTGGGCCCGCCATGAATGGGGTGTGTGTGTGCTAATGACACCATGTGCATTGAAACTTTAACAGGGACTCATTCAGTCTCTGAAAAACAAATTCATTCATTCTACAAGTATTTAGCATTTTCTGATTACAGCTGGTGATTTAGGCAAATTCCTGCCCTTATATAATTTATATTTTTATGGAGAGAGAGGCAAAAAGCTTATAAACAAATACTGCAGGTCAGGTATATGCAGTGAGGAAAAGCAATTAAGGAAGGGATGGAGGGGATTCGGCTGCCTTTTTTTTTTTTCCAGATTTTTATTTAAATTCTAGTTAGTTGACATGTCGCGTAATACTGGCTTCAAGAGTAGAATTTAGAGTCTCTTATGATTTGCCTCCCCATCTCTTCCCCCCACTGTCTTGTCTTCCCTTATGTTTATCTGTTTTGTTTGTTAAATTCCACATATCCGTGAATTGATGGTATTTGTCTTTTTCTGATGACTTGTTTTGCTTAGCATAATATACTCTAATTCCATCCACATTGTTGCAAATGGCAAGATTTCATTCTTTTTGATGGCTGAGTAATATTCCATCATAGATTTGTAGCACCACATCTTCTTTATCCATTGATCAGTCGGTGGACATATGGGCTCTTTCCATAATCTGGTTATTTTTGACAGTGCTGCTGTAAACATCGGGGTGCCCGTGTCCCTTCAAATCAGTATTTTTATCCTTTGGGTAAATATCTGGTAGTGCAGCTGCTGGGCTGATGAGGAAAGGCCCCTGAGGAGATGCCGTTGGATGTGAGACCTGACTGAAGCTCGGGAAGAAGCCACACACACATGTGGAGAAGAGTTGCCTGTAGCGGGAACAGGACCAGCCAGTGTGAAGGCACTGAGTCAGGAGCACGCTTGGCAGGGAATTATGGATGTGATTATAAGGATTTGAGTGTTGTCAGTGAATGGTTAAGATACACAACTGCATGATTCCTTTTAATTTGTATTTGAACATAAATGAGAGTCTTATTTAAGAACGTACCTTGTGATTTTTCATGGAGTTGAGGGAAATTGCCCTTCTGAATGGGCATGTAAGAGGTACATGATCCTGAGGGGGCCCTGCCCTCACTCCGGTGTCCTGTCCGAGAGACTTGATTACATTTGACGCAGCTCAGGGAAGAAGGGAATTCAGGGTTGTGCTAGTTGGCCACGAGTAGGGGCAGAAGTAGGAGTAGTCAATTCGTTACTGTAAAACTGGGGGGGCGCCTGGGGGACTCAGTCGGTTAAGCGTCCGACTTCAGCCCAGGTCATGCTCTTGTGGTTTGTGAGTTCAAGCCCTGTGCTGACAGCTCGGAGCCTGGAGCCTGCTCTGGATTCTGTGTCTTTCTCTGTGTCTCACGCGACTCCTGCTCTGTCGCTCTGTCTCAAAAATAAATAAACTTAAAAAAAAATTTTAAAACCTGATAAATGTAAATGTGAGAATTGTTCATGTTCTGTGAAAAGAAATGAGTGAGCAATTACCATAATCTGGAGGTGATGTATATTAATGCTGCTGACAGAAGGTGACAGTTTAGGGTGAACTTTGAGACTCAGTTGTTGATCAGTGGATTAGAAGAGGGGACGTTTGGACTGCAGGAGGCCGTCAGGAGGACGTTACACCTGCATCTGGTGGGCGGAGAGGGAGGGGGAAGACAGACAAAGAGAGCTGTTTCTTATTAGATGTTTTGCTAGGTGTCCTGGTGAACCCAGTGTGTCACAGAAAGCCACCTGACTCTTGCTTTGGTAGAGTAGGTAGAGTTGGCGCCTGATGGGCCATGTAAACACCCAAACAAGTTGCAGCTAAGGTTAAAGCATTGGTCGTAATAGATGTACTACTTACCAGTAACATCAAGGATATTTGATCTTTGTAACAGGGTTTGTTCATTCTCCAAATATGTAGGTGTGTATTCTGTGCTGCATTCTGTTCTCACTGTGATACAGTAGTGAATATGACACACAGGGTCCCTAGTCTTTGGAACTTGTATTCAAATGTGTAAATACTGACACCAAAGAAGTAACACATGGGGTAGTTTTTGTAGTAATGAGAGATTTGATTAAAACAGTCAAATTAAGAGATGGGGGTTCAGAAGATGGGGGCACTATCTTAGAACAAAATAATTTTTTCCCCCTAAATATTGCTTTCAGCTATGTTCTGTTGAATTTTCCTTCTCTGCCACTTGATGACATTTCAGCCCCATCTCCTAGCTTTCTGGTCTTTAAAAAAAAAGGTCTGTTGGGGCGCCTGGGTGGCTTAGTCGGTTAAGCGTCCGACTTCCGCTTAGGTCATGATCTCGCGGTTCGTGGGTTCGAGCCCCGCATCGGGCTCTGTGCTGACTGCCAGCTCAGAGCCTGGAGCCTGTTTCAGTCTGTGACTCTCTCTCTCTCTGACCCTCCCCTGCTCCCGCTGTCTCTCTCTCTCTCCTAGAAATAAATAAAAACATTAAAAAAAAATTAAAAAAAAAAAAAGGTCTGTTGGGGCGCCTGGGTGGCTTAGTCGGTTAAGCGTCCGACTTCCGCTTAGGTCATGATCTCGCGGTTCGTGGGTTCGAGCCCCGCATCGGGCTCTGTGCTGACTGCCAGCTCAGAGCCTGGAGCCTGTTTCAGTCTGTGACTCTCTCTCTCTCTGACCCTCCCCTGCTCCCGCTGTCTCTCTCTCTCTCCTAGAAATAAATAAAAACATTAAAAAAAAATTAAAAAAAAAAAAAGGTCTGTTACACAGGGTGCCTGGGTAGCTCAGTTGGTTAGGCATCCAACATGAGTCTCAGTTCAGGTATTGATCTTAGGGTGGTGAGTTCAGTGTCTGGGTGGCTAAGTCAGTTGAATGTCCGATTTCAGCTCCGGTCATGATCTTGTGATTCATGAGCTCGAGCCCTGCACCGGGCTCACTCCTGTCAGCACAGAGCCTGGTGTGGATCCTCTGCCCTCCTCTCTCTATGCCCTGCCCCACTCACACACTCTGTCTCTCCAAAATCGATAAACATTTATAAAAAAAATAAAAATTTCAATCTCAGAGCCAAATTAAATCCCCTAATATGCTTACTTAAGATCTAGGCTCTGGATCTGCAGAGAGGAATGAGGGAAAGGCACTTTTCTTTGGTTGGTTTAGAAGGACCTCTGCGATGTGATAACTGACGCTAGACCTGAATGGTCTGCATTCTGTTCTGGGCAAAGGTCCTGAGGTGCACTGGTGAGCTTGGCATATTTGAGGAGCACCTTTAAAAGGTTAGTGTGTCTGGAACATAGTGAGAATTGTCAGGGTACAAATATATACTGGCGTTTTGTGGTTCTTTTGGCTACTGAAGGTTGCACATGTGGTTTTAAAATCCCATAACTGGGAGTACCCGTGGTTCATAGACCGTATGGGAAACCAGACATTCAAACAGCCTCATTGTTTACACGAAAGACCTAAGATAAACCTACAAATCGGATTCCTTTTGTAGAGTAATTAGGATACCATCATTGGAGATAATTCATAATCAGTAGGATCAGAACTTCACAGAGGGAACAGATACAAATCTTAAATCAACTGAATTCCCTATGTTGTAGTCAATATGTTATAGGACTGAAAGAGTGCAGATGAGTAAAAAATAATTCTAATTGTGTGCATGATATTCTTATCTTGACTCAACTTCTCTTTGAATTTCTCTTGTGTCTTTGTTATCATTAAGAAGATGTACAGTAATAATAACTAAATTCTTTGTTTTCTTCCAAATGCAACTTTTTAGAAAAGTTTATTTAATTTTTTTAGTAATTTCTACACCTGTTGTGGAGTTCGAACTCACAACCCAGAGATCAAGAGTCACAGGTTCTTCATGGGACATGTGGGTGGCTCAGTTGGTTAAGGGTCCGACTTCAGCTCAGGTCATGATCTCACGGTTCGTGAGTTTGAGCCCCTGGTTGGGCTCTGTGCTGACGGCTTGGAGCCTCAAGTCTGCTTCGAATTCTTTGTCTCTCTCTCTGTCCCTTGCCTGCTCACACTCTCTCTCTCTCTCAAAAATGAATAAACATTAAAAAAAAAAAAAGTAACATGCTCTCCTGACTGAGGCAGCTTTTAGGTGCCCCCTAAAAGCAACACTTGACATCATGATAAAATATTGTCATACTGTTGTTTCTACAGTTTGATGTGGTGTGTTTTGTTCCATATGTTTCCTCGGGATTTCTGGACCTTTCAGGGCAAACCAATCCATCAGTGTTTATATTATTTTGTTGTAAAGTAAGTGAGTAATTTTAAAATGATTCTATTACTTATAATACATTTTGCAAGCTAGCAGACTTTTCTGTTTTTGTTTACTTTCATGTTTATTTGAGCATCACTATTTTTTTAGGATGGTATCAAATTTTATATGGGCACACAAACAATTATGCATCTACTCTTTTTCTTGGGATTAAATGGAATTGTTGCAGATGAACTCATTGCTTGAAAAAAGCACTCTTGAATTTGAATAGGAGGTATGCAGAACTTTTTATTTTTATTTACCTATTTAAATTTTTATTTAAATTCTAGTTAGTTAACATGCACTGCGGGAGTAGAATTTAGTAATTCATCACTTACATAGAACACCCAGTGTTCATCACAAGTGCTCTCCTCAGTACCCATCCCCCATGTAGCCCATCCCTCTCACCTCCCTAATCAACCCTCAGTTTGTTCTCTCTCGTTAAGAGTCTCTTACGGTTTGCTTCCCTCTCTCGTTTTTCCCCTTCCTACATGTTCATCTGTTTTGTTTGTTAAATTCCACATACTAGTGAAATCCTACAGTATTTGTCTATCTCTGAATTACTTTGCTTAGCATTATGCTCTCTAGCTCCATCCATGTTGTTTCCCCCGCCTCCCCCCCCCCCCATTTTCTTTATCCATTCATCAGTTGATGGACATTGGGCTCTTTCCATAGTTGGGCTAAGTGCATAGAACTTTAAAAAAATTTTTTTAACGTTTATTGTTGAGACACAGAGCATGAGTGGGGGGTGGGGAGGGAGACCCAGGATCTGAAGCAGGCTTCTGAAGTCTGCTATCAGCATAGAGCCTGATGTAGGGCTTGAACTCACAAACTGTGAGATTGTGACCTGAGCTGTCAGATGCTTAACTGACTGAGCCCCCAGGTACTCCTGTTTTAAAATTTTTTTTTAATGTTTACTTTTAAGTGCATAGAACTTTTAATGTGATAATATATTCTAGAAAGAGATATATAGCATCTGTCATTACTGCCTTATAACATCTCCCCCCACCCAAACACATTATGAAAATTAAAGTTTTCTTCATAAGTTGCTTTCTTCCTAGTGCATCCTTGTTTTTCTTTGAAATAATCACCGTGGCCATGTAGATAAGAGATTGTAGGACTTGACTGTCCATTTGTTTTAGAGCTGGTTACTCCATTCGGGGATACTTTTTAATACAGCTCTGTGCATTTCATTTGGGTTTGGGCAATCAACATGTTCTGTTAAGAGACCCTGATTTCTTTATACTGATACTGAGTAGGAATGAGAGCTAGACCTTTGTTCCTCTGTTTTTGTTTGTTTGTTTTTACTCTTTTCATCCTATCTCTCCTTTAATTGTTTCTGAGAAACTTGATACTGACAGTTAAGTAAAGAACAATATAGTAGTAAGTAAACTTTTATCTTTTTTAAAATAAAGAGGAAAATGGGCACGGAAAGATAAACGAAGGCCAAGAGGTACAACTTCAGCGTTTGCTTTTATTGGACAGGACACTGCAAACTGAACTGAATGCTCCTTCTAAACCATTCACCTCAGGTGGATTTCTCTGCTGGCATTTCTTCCATCAGTGGCCCCACCAGCTACTCACTCTGGTCAGAAATCTGCGAGCCGTGCAGTATCATCCAGTAGGCAGAACAAACACTTGTTTATGGTACCCTACTCCCATTAAAAAAAATTTTTTTTTTAATGTTTTATTTATTTCTAGGAGAGAGGGAGAGAGATAGCATGAGCAGGGGAGGGTCAGAGAGAGAGGGAGTCACAGAATCTGAAACAGGCTCCAGGCTCTGAGCTGTCAGCACAGAGCCCGACGCGGGGCTCGAACCCATGAACCGCGAGATCATGACCTGAGCGAAAGTCGGACGCTTAACCGACTAAGCCACCCAGGCGCCCCCCCCCCCATTTTTTTTAATAAAGGAGAAAAAATGTGTATGGCCTTCTCTTTGATTTAAAAAAATTTTTTTAATGTTTATTTAGTTTTGAGAGNAACTTTTCGGACCTGGATCTCTGGTAGAATTGAGTATCCTTTGTATTTTCACTTATATTGGGGAGTACTGGTGAGGCAACCAATCATCATCTGAGAGCTTAGTGCCTTTGTACGGCTTCTGTCAAGTCATTTTCAGCTTTCTTTCCCTCATTTCCACATCTCATTACCACCAAATCATATTACTGTGGAAGAATTAGAAGCAGTAGTAGTTATGGTAGGAGTCCTAATGTAATGAGAGGGAGCACTTACATAATGTTTAATTATTTCATTCACTTTTCTGAACATTTTATGTGTATCATTAAATCCTGTAACAATACTATCATGTAGATAACTTTATTAAATTCATTTTACCGAAGATGAAATAGAAGCACAGAGAGTTTAAGTCACTTACTCAAGGTCCCACAGTTCATAAATGGCTAAGCCATAATTCTTTTCTTACCAGGTTGCTTCTTGAACATCTTACCATTAGCACCTTCCTTCTGTTTCACTGCTTCCCTTTAGGGCTTTATGGATGTGGATTAAACTTCCACATCGTTGCTTATGTGGATTGTTGCATGAGCTTCCTGTTAGACTTCTTTCAGTTTTTCCTTCAGTGAACTTACATATGATCTTTCAGTTGTTAAATATAATCATGCCCGCATTCGATGGCTACCTTCCCCCCATCCAAAGGATTTTATTTAAAGTGTTATAATCTGTTAACTATCACTTATTTTGCTTAGATTAAATACTTTCTTACTTTCTGACACAAAAAAATGTTCCAGGATCATCTCTGTCCAAACCTTGGAATTAACACTTTCTCTAAGGAACTGTCCCATGGAATGTGGTATTGAGAAATCAAAGTCCGGATGCTAGGTATGCTTGTCGCTGTTTGGCTGCTGGTCTTCCAAGGACCCCCCATCAAATGGAGTTAGGACCCACATGCTTATATGCACGTGCACACACACATACCCTATGCTACTTTGTATGTATTGGTGAAACCAGTGAGTTCACCCCCATCCTTCCGATTTCAGTAAACACGGTTCTATCCTTTTCCTTTTCCATATAAGGTAACTTCCTTCTCAGACTGTGAGAAATCTCTCTGTCACTGGCTGTTGGACTGAATTATTCAGGAAGGAAGGAAAGAAGATAGGATGATATTGTAATAGTAGATGTGAAACTAGCGATAAATTCCTTAAACTCAGAATTCTTTAACAATGAAAAGTTACGAGGGGCACTTGGGTGGCTCAGTTGGTTGAGTGTCCTACTCTTGATTTGGGTTCAGGTCATGATCTCACGGTTCTTGAGATCGAGCCCCGTGTTGGGCTCTGCATGGAGCATGGAGCCTGTCTGAGATTCTCTCTCTTGTCTCCCTCTGCCGCTCTCCCCTGCTTGTGCACTTTCTTTCTCTGTAAAAAAAATAAAGTAAAATAATAAAAAAATAAAAGATAGTTATGAATTAAATACAGCACTAAAAAATATTTCAATGAACAACACTAGCATGCCAATTTTTAAAGCAAGCTTTATTGAAATATGACCTGTATACAGAAATGCATACCAATTGTAAATCTATAGTTGGGTGCATTTTTATAAAGTAAATATACCTGTATAATCAACACCCATATCTAGACGTAGACTGTTTAACAGTACTCCTGAAAGCCCCTTCTCTCTTGTGCTAGTCTCTAACTTGCAACCCCCTCCCCAAGTTAATCACTGTGCTAACTTCTAGTAACTGTAGATGTGTTTTGTCTGTTCATGAGCTAGTGTATACTCTTGTGTGTGACTTTTTTGCTCAACATTATTTCTGTGAGATTCCTTTCTATTACTACACATTAAATTTTTGCTGCTGTAGTGTTCCTCTGTTAGGAGTATTTCACAATTTATCCATCGTCTTTCTGATAGACGTTTAGGTTGTTTACGTTTTTTGTTTGTTGTTTTTTTTTTACTACTGAGAATAGAGATCCAATGTACTACTTTGGTAGACGTATGTGTCTGGTAGACGTATGTGTGCAGCTCAGTTGGAAGCATACCCAGATGTGAAGTTGGGGGGGGGGAGAGGGTCATAGGGTATGCATACGTTTAGCTTTCATAGATACTGCTGCAGACTTTCCTAAAATAGTTGTAGCAGTTTACACTCTCACAAGCACATTGAGAGTTTTGGTTGCTCTGAATTTTCCCTCAGACTTGGTGTTGTCATTCTGTTCTAGCCTTTTTGGTGGTTTGTAGTGATAACTTCAGCATGGCTTTAAGATGTATTTCCCTGATGATTAATGATGGCGAGTGCTTTTTCATGTGGTTATTGGCCATTTAGATACTGTCTTTGTGGAGGGTCTTTTTCATTTCTTACTGATTTTTAGGAATTTCCACATGTTTTGTTTGAAATCTTTACACATATTGGATAAAAGCCTATCTTGGATATATATATTAGAAATAACTTCTTCCAGTATGTAGGTAGCTTTTTCAATTCCTTAATGGCATCTTTTAAGAGACTAAATTTCTTATTTTTAATATTGTACAGCTTATCAGTTATTTTCTTGTGGTTAGTTCTTGGTTACAAATGATCCAGATTCTACTTGTATTAATACCTTATTTTGTTTAAAAAAAAAATAAACAGAGTTAAGAATTGATAGTGTTGAGCCTCAAAAGTATATCCTGGGACCCTTCCAGGAATTCATTAACCACTTTAAGGAACACTATATTAGAATGTGAGTTCCTTGGAGATCTTTCATTTGTAAGTCCCAATGACTAGCATAATTCGTCGTGTCTAGTAGGCATTCAAGACATTCATTGAATGAGTAAATGTAATAAATAAATGATGAAATAGACCCTCAAATAAGTTCAGACTCTTTCTAGCAGTACTGTTATTTTTTCTTTTTTTTCCCTTTGAAATTAGTTGTTTGGTTTCTAAAAATTCAAACACTATCAGAATTTCTTTTAAAAAGGTTTTTTTTTAAATAAAGGAAACCTAAAGTTTTTTTTTTTAAGATTTTATTTTATATCAAAATGTTTATTTTGAGAGGGAGAGAGAGCAGGGGAGGGGCAGAGAGGAAGGGAGAGAGAATCCCAAGCAGGCACCATGCTGTCAGCATGGAGCCTGATGCGGGGCTTGATCTCACCACCATGAGATCATAATCTGAGCCAAGATCCAGAGGTGGATGCTTGACTAACTGAGCCACCCAAGCTCTCTTCCTTTAAGACTTTATTTTAAGTAATCTCTCCACCCATTGTAGGTCTTGAATTTAAAATCCTGAGATCAAGTGTCACATGCTCTACCAACTGCCAGCCAGGAGCCCTTGAAAACTAAAGATTTTAAAGAGAAGTGTAGTGTGAAATTTTTCATTTCAATGGAAAAAGATTTTTAGCTTATTCTCTCCCTTGTGTACCGTGTTTAAAGATAAACGGTTTTTATAGTGGTAGTTCTATCTTGTGGCTTTTAGACAGACACTAAATTTCTATCATCATAGTTTGTTTTTTCCCCTGCATTTTGTTTTTAAATGAAACCAAGTCAGGGGTTGGCTGTGGCCCATAGGTTGCATGTCCCTCTACTGCTCATTCAGGAAAGATCCAGGAAGTCGTTAAGAATGTGGCAGAACTAACAACTCAACTGCTTGGATTCGAATCCCTGCTCTAGCACTCAGTTATCTATAACCTTAGGAAAATAACCTAATCTCAGGTACAGTGGACAGTTTTTTCATCTGTAAAGTGAGAATAATGATATGCCAAACACATAGGATATTTATAAAGGTTAAATGAATTAATACTTGTAAATTTTGTTTATTTAAAGTTTATTTATGTATTTTGAGAGAGTGTGTGTGCCGGGGGAGGAGCAGAGAGAGAGGAAGACAGCACCCCAAGCAGGCTCCGCACTGCCAGTGCAGAGCCCAACATGGGGCTCAAAGTCACAAACTGTAAAATCATGCCCTGAGCTGAAATCCAGTCAGTTGCTTAACTGACTGAACCACCCAGGCACCCCAATAGTTGTCAATATTTAAAATAGTACCAAAACATAATTAACAGATGTTATAAAGTAAAGCGATCAAAGTGATTGATCTACATTGGAGATTATAATGAAGTTAAATAATAGAAGGCATAAGTAACTGAACTCACATTTATAGTCAGATATTCGAACTACCCAAAGAAATATAAAAGCAGTGCTTTGGAGATTAGCAAAAAAAAATCCTCTTTTGTATCACAGATAGCATATATAAAATTTTTGTTAGAGGCACCTGGGTGGCTTGGTTGAGTGTCGGACTCTTGATTTCAGCTCAGGTCATGATCTCATGGTTTGTGAATTCAAGCCCCACATTGGGCTATGCACTGACAACGTGGAGCTTGCTTGGGATTCTTCCTCTCTCCCTCTCTCTCTGCCCCTCCCCGATCGATGTTTCTCTCTCTCTCTCAAATTGAATAAACATTAACAAAAATTTTTATTATTTTTATTTATTTATTTTTTAATGTTTTTATTTATTTCTGAGAGAGAGAGAAAGAGCGTGAGCAGGGGAGGGTCAGAGAGAGAGAGAGAGGGAGACACAGAATCCAAAGCAGGCTCTAGGCTCTGAGCTGTCAGCACAGAGCCTGATGTGGGGCTCAAACCCACGAACCGTGAGATCATGAACTGAGCCAAAGTTGGACACCTAACTGGCTGAGCCACCCAGGTGCCCCTAACAAAAATTTTTAAAAAATTGTTGGCTATAACCCTGAATTAGCTAAATGCCATATATTTGCAATGAAAGATAGTAGAAAATGTTGTAAGGGAATAATTAAAAGAAAAACAATAAGAATATAATGAAAACAGTTTTAAAAATTTCACCCTTTAGAGCACCTCAGTGCTTCTGTCAGGTAAGCTTTTGACTTCTGCTCAGGTATGATCTCATGGTTTATGAGTTTGAGCCTGCGTTGGGCTGTCTCTGTCGGTGCAGAGCCTGCTTTGGATCTTCTGTACCCTCTGCCCCTCCCCACTTGTGCTCGCCATCTCTCTCTCAAAGAAAATAAATACGCTTTAAAATTTCNAAAAAAAAATAAAATTTCACCCTTCTCTAATGTCAGTGTTGAGTATCGTACTCTGTCAAGACTCCTCCTGGCCTTCCAGCTCCTGCTGCTGTTATTCCAGGAATCTAGCTCCAGTAGGGCCTCCATTCATGGGTTCTGTCACCTTACTGTAGAAGTGTGGAGTTTGTAGTTGATAGTTTTTATCAAATTAGGGGACAGTTCGGCTTTTAGTTCTTTAAATCCCCTCCTGTTCTCCAAGACTCTGGTTATATGTAAGTCAGGTCATTTGATGTTGTTCTACAGCTCCCTGATAATCATTTTTAAAAATCTTTCTCTGATGTTCATGCTTTCCTCTGCTTTCTTGAAAGTGCTTATACTAGCTGGGTAAATGTCATGCTCTGTTAAAATGATCATTCATGTTATTTCTGGGTCAATTTCTGTTGATGGTTTTTTTTTTTTCTCTTGATGGTGGGTTATATTTTCCTTCTTTGCCTGCTTGGTATTTTGGATTGGATGTTGGACATTGTTTTATGTTTTAGGATCTGAATTTTTCACATACCCTTTAAATAGTTCAGGGTTTGGCTTTGACATAGTTAAGTTACTTCGAGTCAACTTGATGTTTCTTGTTTTTTTGTTTTTTTAATTTTTAATGTTTATTTTGCTTTTGTGAGAGACAGAGCATAAGCATGAGCAAAGGAGGAGCAGAGAAAGAGAGGGAGACACAGAATCAGAAGCAGGCTCCAGACTCTGAGCTGTCAGCACAGAGCCCAACACGGGGCTCTCACAAACCTTGAGATCATGACCTGAGCTGCCACTCAGGCGTCGCAGCTTGATGCTTTTGAAGCTTGCTTTCGAGTTTAGTTACAGCGGGTCCAGAACAACATTCAGAGTAGGACTTCTTAGGCTCCACTGTAGATGCAGTGCCTTTCTGAGGACTCTCCCTAATGTCTTGTATGTTAAGGAGCCTTTCTCTTTGGCTCTTTAGGAAGCCTGCTGATTGTTCAACTTTTTTTTTTTTTAATTTTTTAAAATGTTTATTTTTGAGAGAGAGAGCGGGAGAGAGCGCACACGTGTGCGCACGCGCATGGGCGGGGGAGGGGCAGAGAGAGGGGGAGACACAGAATCTGAAGGAGCTCCAAGCTCTGAGCTGTCAGCACAGAGCCTGATGCGGGGCTCAAAACCACAAACCGAGAATCATGACCTGAACCGAGGTCAGACGCTTAGCCGACTGAGCCCCCCAGGCGCCCCCGTCTACTCCTTTCTCAGGGGCCTTTCCCCAGTCTCTGATAGTGTTCTCAAACGCATGTGCAAGTCAGTATTCGGTCAAGGGCTTGGCGTACCTCTGTATATCTCCTGAACTCCCTCTCTTGCACAGCTCCCTTCTTTCTGGTATGCTGTGCCAATAATTTTTGTCACCTTGTCCTCTCTACGCTCTGACCTGTGGCTCCTAAGTGAAAGTTCCAGGCTGTTTGGGTTCCCCTGCTTGTGCTGACGTCTGGGGACTCTAGGCGGTGTGCCCGGGCAGGGGCAGGCTGCTCTGCGGTAGTTTTCTCGGCAAGCACGGCCTGCACTGCCCGTTCCCTCTCTAGTCGTTGCAGCAGGAGGGGAGACCTGCCTGTTGTCCTCCCATCATGGGTGGAAGCAGAAGGCTCTGTGTCTCATCCTGATGTCCTTCCCCTCGCTCTTACCAGTGTAACTTCTCTGTTCGGCCATCATTGTCACTCCCTTGAACACACCTCGAGTCCCCTGATGCTCTCTCCTTGCACCTGGGAAAACCACAGCCCTGCTTAGATCATCTCTCCACCTTCCAGTGCCCGCACCGTGAGTGTGCCAGCCTGGAGGGCATCAGCCCCAACTGCTGCTTGCCGTCCCCGCTGCCGCCCCACCGGCCCCGTGCTTTTTCGCTGTAAATCCCTGACCACAGTCCGTAGATGAGCCCGGCCACACTGCCGTGGTCATCTCTTCTAATCTCCTCGGTATGTGATTCACACCTTTTCTCTTAGGATTCCGTATGTCCTCGCCTGGCTTTCAAGACATTTTCCTTTCTCTGCATCACTGAAAACCCGAAGTAATCACACATGAACTTTGGAGCGTGGTACTGACATCATCTGTCCTTCTACCAACCTCCGCATGTTCGTGCTTTGCCTCACCTGCTTCGCGTCGAGGTATTTCCTCACCTGTTCCGTATGCCTCTTTCCCTCTCGCTTCCCCGGGCAAGTTAAGTTTAAATTCAGATTCTCTGGCAGTTCCGTCTCCTTCTCTCATGTCATCAATGTCATGTCCTAGAACACGCCCACTAGTGTAAAAACGTACTGTCCATCCATCTTGAAAATGTGTGTCCCTCTCCCGCTGTCAGCTACCGTGCCGTTTCTGTGCCCTTTACAACCGGCCTGCCAAGAGTTGTCTGTACTTTTCCAGTTTTCTTTCTCTTTTCTCTCTCAGTTCCGTTCCCTGGCTTTTGCCCTGACCGCTTTGTGGGAACTTCTCTTATATCATCAGTGTGACGTCTCTGTGACTTTCGTATCACTATTTCAGTAGCCGTCTTACATAACCTTCCAGGAGCCTGTGCTGCGCTGACTGCCCCCCCTTTCTTGATGTGCTGTATTCCCTTGGTTTCCAGAATCCCGTGCTCCTGATTTTCTCGCCACCTCTGCGGCTGTCCGTCTCCTTTCCAGTTCTCACTCTTACACCTCTTCATGTTGGGGGCCCGAGGCCTCGGGCCTGGTCCTCTTCCCTCGCCTACTCAGTCTCTTGGTAGTGACAGTAACAAGTTGTAAAGCCCTCGGTACTCCAGTGACTTCCATATTTTAATTTCCTGCCTAGACCTTTCTATAAATTCTAGAGTTTCTTATGAAACTGCGCATTCAGTGACTTCAAAGGGCTCTGTGATAGATGTGTCAGACGTAACATGTCTGAAGCCAGACCTTCCTTCTAACCCCGTTCCATCTCTAGTTTTTTCCATTCCAGTTGATGGACGTGCCATACTTCTTGGATGTGTCAAACGACAAAACTAAAACAGTTTAGTAATGACTTTGATGTCCTCGATGCCAGGGAAGGTGACCCTTGGATTGAGGGAGTACAGTGCCAACAGCCCATGGAGGACTCTTCCCGAAGGGTCTGTGGCGAGGGAAAGCTTTATAGAATGTTAGAAGAGGCAGGACAGAAACAGGGCCTGATCAGTCAGGACGTTGGAGATTTCCTTATAAAGCAAGCAGGTCCTCTCTTCTAGGGTAGAACAAGCTAACTAAAGCTGAGTAGGAGGATTGTGATTGGTGTTAGGTTTCCTTGGCCGTGAGGTTTTTCCCCAGCTGCAGGCTGACTTGGTTTAGATTTGTGACATGGGCTGGCCCTCGCAGTGGACTCCATTCTGTGGGTCTTGACATATCGGACAAAAGCCTTAGAGTCATGCTTTACGCCTTTCTCTCATCCCAGGTGCATACTGTCAGGAAATCCTTTAGTGCCTCCTTTAAAACATAAAATCTAACTGCTGTTCGCTACCTCCGTTGCTACTGTAATGGTCCAGGCCACTGTCCCCTCCACCTTGTCTTCTAACCTTACAGCTTTAACTCTTGCCCCTTAGAGTGTATTTTTAACATTGCAATCAGGGAGGTTTTTAAATATGAATCAGTCATGTCACTTCTTGCTCAGAATCTTGTAATTGTTCCTCATCTCACTTGTAATAGAAGCCAAAGTCTTTATAATGGCCTTCAAGGCCCTCTAAGGTCTAGCCTTCTGATGCTTCCCTCATGTCATCTGCTCTCTGTCTTCAGTTTACACTACCTTGAGTACATCTACTACTACCTTGAATACATCTACATGGGCTTCTACCCTATGGAGTGAGAGAGAGAGATTATGAGCAGGGAGGGAAGAGGCAGAGAGAGAGGGAGGGGGAGAATCCCAAGTAGGCTCTGCGCTGTCAGCACAGAGCCCGACATGGTGCTTGAACCCATGAACTCTAAGATCATGACCTGAGCTGAAACCAAGAGCGGGACACTTAACCAACTGAGTCACCCAGGGGTCCCTACTCTGGTCTTTACGAGGGCTGCTTCCTCTGCCTGAAATAGTCTTCCCTGAGGTATCCTTCAGGACCAGCCCCCCACTGGCTTCCCCATAACCTTTCTCTGTGGGGTTTTTTATGTTTTTTTTTTTTTTCTGAGGGGGAGGGGGGAGAGAGAGAGAGCAAGCGAGCAAGGGAGGGTCAGAGAGAGAGGGAGACACAGAATCTGAAGCAGCTCCAGGCTCTGAGCTAGCTGTCAGCACAGAGCCCGATGCGGGGCTCGAACCTATGAACCGTGAAATCATGACCTGAGCCGAAGTCGGACGCCCAACCACTGAGCCCCCCAGGCGCCCCTTTTTAATGTGGTTTTGTTTTGTTTTGTTTTTGTTTTTTTCCCCTAGAGCCTTTCTCTGTTTGAGAAGAGTACCTGTGTTAGTTGGGCTGAAGGGAGAGGATAGAAGGCCTGGATGTGGCCGATGCTGAAATCCTCTTGGTGGAAGAGCCAGATAGGAGCAATTGATGAGTTCAGGCTACTTGCTATTCTGAGTAATAATGGAAGAAAGCAGAAGAGACTTTCCAGCAAATTAATAGAGTTGAGGCAGCCTTCAGTTAGCCAGTGGAAGCATTCATAAATCAGAGTTCATAATTTGAAAAGTCCCTTCACATATTAATAAGGGATTCTCTTTTGCAGATAGATTTGGTGTCCTGCTGCTTAGTTATGATTTAATGAAGTGCTCTTCAGTTTAACAGAATAGGCCAAAGAATTGCTTGAGCACCATTTTTTGGATTATAAAAGAATAATGGAAAACATTCAATTATTGAATTCTTTTTAAAATTCACTATTGGTGAAAATGTTTCTGAAGTTAATCCTGTATGTTTCAGCAAACAGAAGAACCAAAATGTATTTCCTATTATTTTGCCATAGCTAATAGATTTCAGAATGTAACCAATATTTAATTTATCTCAAATACCTATTTATTCCAGTCCTCTGTGCCTTTTTGATTTTTTAATTATAAGATTGATACTATGTTCAATTTTTTGAATTGCTGAAATTGCTTATGGAAGTGGGCTTAGTTGACATTATAAAGTATCCTCTAATTAAGGGCATATATGATGATTCTGCATGTCATAGTCAAGGAAACTTTCAGTGATTCTTTAATATTTGTTTATTCACATGCTCCTCCCTCAGAGGGAAGAGTAGAAAAAGTGAAGCCAGCCATAACGTCTGTACCCGAAGTTTATGCTGTAGAATTACAAATCTGACTCTGAGTTTCTCCATAGCCAACACTAAGAGGAAAGTTACCTACACGATTCATTGAAATCTATAAGGTAGAAACAAACTAGTTGTTAGGGGAGAAGCACAATTAATCCCAGCACAGCATTTTGCATGAATATACTTGTGGGTGCTTATAATAAGAATACTGTAATTAAAATAGATGTCTACCTGGGGCAAGACAGTACCGTAACTTTTAGGACCATCATCGTTCATGGATATACGATGTGTGCATGATCTTGCTAAGACCTCTGTCACCTCATTGATCACCAGGACTGATTTGGTTGCTCTGGCTGGCGAGGTGGGTGTCCCCTTCTTCCCTCACCACTCTGTGTGCGTCCCTCCTCACATGTGCACTTGGTTGAAGATGATGCCCTTCACCGAAAGAGGAGGACCACTCTTTGGTCAAGGGCGTACGAGCCCTACTCCTCTTCAAGAGCCTCCAGACTGGCTCTCAGGGCCTGTTTGTAGTGTAGGGAAGCCGAGCTTCCAGGACGCCAGACACGTCCCAGTGCAACAGCACTGCACGTGACTGTCTACCTTTCTCGAGATTAAAAGAGAAAAACATGGTCTATGGATGCAAAAAGCATCACTTGCTTTCACAAGAATTTAATGTTAGCCAGTGGTTCTTAGCCTGTTTTGGTCATAAACTCTCCACCATTTTTATGTAGTTTTATCATGGGTTTGCTAAGTATGCTGATTCTGAACTCAAGAGGTTCTGATCCAGTAGGTCTGAGGTAAGTTTTAGAAATTTATGTGTGAAACTACCACACCAGGTGATTCTGATGTAGGAACCTCTCCTGGATTATAATTTCAGGGAGTTTGCAGATTCGGTGCAGTCTGGAACCTTATCTGATATAAGTGAGCATCACCTTCAAAAACGTGCAGTGAAAACAATCACAAGTTTCATAGGTGTGTTTGTAGATGTTTCATAGGCATATTAGAAAACTGATGGCTTTTGTGGAAATTTATTGAGGAAAGCAAGTCACGTGGCCACAGTTAACTTGAAAAGAAACAGTAGTAATTGACTAAGCACATACAGTCTCTCTGTCTTGTTTTAATGTAATGAATTGACTTTTTTTTTTTGGTAATGTTTGTTTTTGAGGTGGGGGGAGGGGCAAAGAGAGAGGGAGAGACTCAGAAGCAGGCTCCAGGCTCTGAGCTGTCAGCACAGAGCCGGATGCTGGGCTTGAACACACAGACCGTGAGATCATGACCTGAGGCAAAGTCAGACTTAACTGAATAAGCCCCCCCCAGGTGTCCCAGTGACCCTTTTTTCTTAATATTCAACTACTTTCACATTCATGGGATAAACCATGCATGATCATGAAGTACCATTCTTTTGATTGTCGGCTTATTTTGCTAATATTTATTTAAGATTTTTGCATCTACATTCTTGTTAAATTGTCTAGAGTTTCTGTTTCTTTTGCTCTTCTCACCAGTTTGGTGTCAGTATTTTGTTAGCATTAAAAAAGGAGTTGGGTGTTTTTCTCTTGTTTTTTGGTTTTTTTCTTTCAGTTTTCACAGTTCATGTAGACTTTCACTATACTTTTTGTGGGGAACTTAGGGCAACTCTGAAATTGGAAGCCTCACTCTCTGCACACAAGCCCACCCTCACTTCTGATACCAGCTACAAGTTTGGGGGTTCCCCAAACCATTCTGAGGTTCAGTAATTAATTAAATTCCTAGATCTTATTCTGGTTTATTATGCAGAAGGGATACAGATTTAAGATCCACCAAAGAAAGACAAAGGGCAGAGTGTAGGAGGGTTCCAAACACAGAGCTTTCCTCCCTGCACTGTAGTCAGATTGCCTTTCTCACTTGGCCTTAATGTGTGACAGTGTGTGTGGAGTAATGCTGGCTGTGGTGTCCTTCTCAATCAGATGAGGGTCCCCAAACGTGGGGGTGACAGTCAGGTGGGAGCCAGTGGCATGCTGTCGATTCGCCCAAGGCAGCACTGAGGAGATAGAAGCTTATTGAATTCACTGCAAGGGAGTGGCAGGCAGGAGGCAGAGGAGAGACTGTCTACTGCCAGGAGGCAGTGGGCGGGGGCTTATTTAAAGAAAGAAGGTGAGGAGGTTTGGGGACCAAATGAATTTTCCCTTTTTGGTAACTGTGCCTGGTTGTAGGTAGCCCAGTGGTCAGTTCAGGCTTATGGGTAGTTTGAGGTGGGTTACCTGATGGGTTTGTCTGTATTTGGTCAGCGGATTGCTGTGGGCCCTTTACCTAAAAGCGGCCTCTAAGCTAGCCAGGGAAGCTCACCCAACCTTTAGTGTCCANCCGACACGGGGCTCGAACCCACGAGCCACGAGGTCATGACCTAAGCGAAAGTCGGATGCTTAACCGACTAAGCCACCCAGGCGCCCCTTGTTTTTGTATTTTAATTTTTATTTTTAAGTAATCTCTACACCAGGCTTGGGGCTCAGACTCATAACCCCGAGATCCAGAATTGCAGGCTGTGCCCACTGCACCACCCAGCACCCCTCGCGTCCAGAGTTTTTATTGAGGCTTCGCTATGTAGGCCTGACTGACTGATTGCTTGTGGATCAGCTCTATCTCCATATCTGTTAACCCAAAACCACTTCCCAAACTTACACTGGTGTTTCTGGATTGGTCAGCCGCCACCCTGAGGACTCCAGGGTGTGACCAAGTCCCTCCCTGAATCACATTGGTAGATTGTCCACTTTGTCCCAAGGTTACCAGGCAAACAAAAGCTCTCTTATCAGACATACCTTCTGAGAGCCCAGAGATTACCTACCAGAAGTCAAGGCCAAAGGCCAGGCTTTCTCTTTGGGCAAGGTGAAATTCTTTCCATTTTTTACAGTTAATTTTCTTTTTTGTCGTATCTTCCTGTGATTCCCTGAAACCAGATTAAGTTTCTAGGGGTTCCATTATAGAAAACCGATTCTTTGACATTTCCAGCCTTGTGTTTCTCTTGCTAACTCCTAAAAGACAACAATAATGGACACTTCTGATTTAACTGCATTTACATTAAACTACTCTCTTATCTTTTTGTCTTTTTTTTTTTTTTAAGAATAAAGGTTCACTTCAATTTGAAGACAAATGGGATTTCATGCGTCCAATTGTTTTGAAGCTTTTACGCCAGGAATCTGTTACAAAACAGCAGTGGTTTGATCTGTTTTCGTAAGTAATCCATTAACTCTTAACTTTTTGCTGACGTAAAGGAAATTTTGGTGATGCATTTCTGTATCCAAACGGAATGCTGACTCTGGACTGTTTACTCATTTACAATTAATACTCACCCAAGCCCTCTTCTATGTTAAGTGATCTGCCAGGAGGGGTCGGGCATATTCAGAGCTGTGGTTTTTTACTGCAAAAGGATACAAAGCAAATCAGNTGTAAAGTCTAGGGAACACTGGGCGCAGGCTTCGAGGAGTACTTGTGGAATCACACGGGACACACTTAAGTTCTCCAACAACACGATTGACACCAGGTGTGATATGTTGTCTAATTGAGAAGCTCTTGGAGGCCCTGTACTGAGAGTTTTTATTAAGGGCTGGTCACACAGGTAGCCTCTGCTTGACACGTACCCAGACTCCAGGTGCTCAGAGAGAGCAGGTGTTCAGTGTAAACACTGGAGTTTGTACAGAGTTTGTACATTTAAGGCACAGGGATCTGTTCCTATCATTAGGAAAATTTCATAGCAGTGTAGAAAACTGGTGACCATTTAAATTCACTCTTGGCTTTTGGCTGAAATGTCTTAACAGCAAAACTATTACCAGTGGGGCACCACAGGGCAAGGCAAGATCAGCCTGTAGTGCTGATTGCACTTATGCCTTTTAGAAGTCCTAGATTTAATGAGTGAATACAAATCCCATCAACCATGAAGATTATTTTAGGAAACTGTGTGGTTTTCTCCTTTGGTTTCTAAATGTGCCTTTTTTTTTTTTTTTTACACGTGGCCTGAGCCCCACACACCTCTGGCCTATAAGCGGAAGCACACCTGAGAGCTGTCCAGGGTCAAAGCAGTGTCATGATCGTCAGAATACATCCCCAAAGAAGTGCCGTCTCAGAGGGCATGTGTGGTGCCCCAGATACAAAGAGTTTACAGTTGTTAGGGGACTCCAAGCAAGACATACATTAGTCAGGTCGTATGTGATCACCAGCCCTCAGTTTCCCTCCTCCCAGAGGACCTTTGGCTCTAGAGTTCTCAATCCATTTCTGTTAATTCAGTTCAGGCCTTGTCTTCAGATGAGCTGCCTGAAGGAAGTTAGTTCCAGATAGTTTTGTTTATTCATGACACCAATTGATGTGCCTCAGTAGTGTGGTTGGTGTTTAGATGTGTTCTGTGTGGAGCGTGTAGGAGTTGGGCTGCTCCCTGCTGTCCCCCAGTGCTGTGAGGTTTGACTTCAGGTGCTCACAGCAGCGTGGAAAGCCAATGCCAGGAATTTTAAGAGTAGTTAGGAAAATAAGAAATCATTAATGTCTACCTCCTCCCCTGTGCTGGGTTTCGTTTTCTCTCTTGTAAAATCAATATGTCTCATTCAGTATTGAAAACTCCCTCCCCAAGTCATGTGGATTTGCAAGAGTAAAATTTGTGTATTTTCTGCATTTTTACAGAGAAGCAGTTTTTACACATCTTAACTAGAAAGACGTGTCATTTTTAGGT
This sequence comes from Crocuta crocuta, assembly GCF_008692635.1. Lineage (NCBI taxonomy): Eukaryota > Metazoa > Chordata > Mammalia > Carnivora > Hyaenidae > Crocuta > Crocuta crocuta. The sequence goes on along the minus strand of NW_027532173.1, from coordinate 1,654,904 downwards.
GTTGGTCTGGATGAAATTCCAAATTTTCAGAAATTTTTAAAGTTTACGTCACCTCCCATGCCTTTTGTCCCAATCATGTATCCAGCGAGCAGCCGAGGAAAGACCACTTCGCTCCTGGAGACCGCTGCATTTAGCAACCAGGTTACCTCATTAAGGTGTATGTGCAAGGAGGTGGGGTGGAGGTGAGGGAAACAGAATCAGGTTTTTATTCATCCATTGTGGAAAACTGCAACAAATCCAGAAAACTGATCAATCACAGTGACCTCGCAGGGTTAGGCGTCCATTCTGTAAGGGGCTGGTCATCATGCTCCCACTTGCAGCTTTTGGCAGTGACCACAAGTTAGGAATGTAGTTAGTCTCTGTATCACATGTATAGAGTCAGTCAAGAGCTTGACTTCAGCCGGGTCCATCAGAGAGTAAGCCCTTTTCTACAGGCATCTGCAAGTGATTCAGGTAGCCCAGCCAGAATCCACGGTGCTTCCAGTTTATGGTTCCACAGAGGGGGTCTTAAATCTCCAGCAGTCCTCACGTCAGAACCCTGCTTGCTGTTCATGCACTGGATCTTCATTTCTGATTCATTATAGTAAAGGATCCAGCTATGGTGAGGTTGAAACAGCCAGGAACAGGCAGTAGCAGGCTTCAGCTCAGAGATCAGGCAATTAGATTCTGTGAATTCAGGACTAAAAAAGAGAGCAAGTTTTCTTCTGCAGCAGGAAGTCAAGATGCTGCAGACAGTCATGATCCAAGTCCAAGGGACAAGCAAGACTTTCCTAAGCCTTTTTTACTTAGCAGTCTTAGAGTCCAAATTGGCCCACTCAAAAATAGGCACATCAGGCTGGAAAATCATCAGCCTCTAAGGATCAGACATCTCCTTCAATCAGAGCCCAGTGTCCACTAAAAATTGCTTTTTAAAACTCGAAAATTGTATTTCTATATAAAGATTTCCTTTGTTTTTATGTTGTCTTCTCAGACATACCGATAGGTAGAGATAATAGATGATCACCTGTTACAGAGACTTTTATTCTGTTGCCAGTATTCAAACACTTTAAATGCCAATCACCTCACCAACAGCTGAAAGCAAGGAAATTATGTCCGCTAACTTTTTGGGGGCACTTTCCTGATAGGTATAGCCCAACTAGCATTTATGAAAGTACAAGCATATAGCATTTTGCATCTTTTTTGATCATACATCCAGATGTAATAGCCACGAAATACAAAGCCATCTTCTTAACCTCCTCCCCTGACCCTTTCTTTGCATTATAGTTGTTCAAAGCCCTAGCAGTAACTTCAGCCTTTACAGTATTAACATTACAGTTGCTGGGAGATCCTGGCTGGAGTGCAAGGGGCCTTGAATGATTCCTTCAGGAGTGCTGTTGGTCCGAAGAAACAACTGGAGTGATTTCCTCTCCCTGCAAGCACCCCACCACCAACATTTTCTCCCCTGGCTTATCTAAAGCTTTCTCCAGCCCTGGCGTCTGATTTAATTTCTTTATGGCCGCAGGAGAAACCAGCATCAACATTTGACATTTTTGGTTCACCCAAAACTTAACTCTGGGCCTTTTCTCTTCCCACGTGGAGGCAGGAACAGAAACCACAGGTGTCACCCAAGCTGTGCTGTTTCTCCTCCTACTTTAGTCAGCATGGCCAAAGGCAGCCAGGGGATTGAGTGAGCCAACTCTGCTGGGGTTAGATCTGTCATTTTCAAATTTCCTAGGTAACTCTTTTCTCTTCAAACAGATAGCAACTCAGCCGCTGTTTCATACCATGGATGATTTCATAGCCCCCCAAACGGCAAAACTGCATCATCCCACCACTTCTTCCTTTTACTGGACAGCGCTCTCACCGTATTTCAGTGAGTCACAGTGGTGCTAGTGAATCCCACTTCTGACACCAGTTGTGTCAGCAGTCTCAAGACCACCTCGAGATTCAGTGATTGCTTGGAGTACTCCGAGGACTCAGCATATAGTCCTCCTCATGGCTCTGATTCATTATAGTAAAGGGCACAAAGCAAAATGCAACAAAGGTGTGGGTGGCAAGTCCAGGGGAAACCACGTACATGTTTCCAAGCATCCTCTCCCATGCAGTTACACAGGAGACACTTAATTCTCCAACAACTAATTGTGACACCACATGTGAAATTCTGTCCACTAGGGAAGCTCATTAAGGACTCAGTGCCCAGGGTTTTTACTGGTCACAATAGCCTCTGTCTGACATGACCTAAAATTCCAGACTCCTAGTTGAAAACCAAGTGTTCATCATAAATCAGATTGTTTATTGAAACATTAAGGCACAGTGAGCCATTCTTATTGGGAAACATTGAGAACCTTTGCAAAATCCAAGTTACCAGATAGCAGCCAAGCACCATCCTTGCTAAGGATAGGTCTCAGACCTGCTATAATTATTTTTGCATATGGTCTAGTGAAATACTTTACTAGTGAGTTGTAGGTATGTGACTGAGTAACCCATACATGTTAATCTGTTGTGCTCATTTTTTCTCTTTATCACATAAGAAGGAATCTAATTTCCCTACATAATGTAGAACTCGTTGCATAATATTAACATACATGCATGATTCTGCCTTTCGAAAAATTAGAGTTCAGTAAATAACAGCTAAGCCCTTTTAAGAATTCATAGCATTCATATATACATATATTTTTCTTAAATTATTTGGTTAAACTGTTTTATGAATAAATGGTTGAATGTGGTGGGGCTTTTTTGGTTTTGTTTTGTTACTGCCAATTTGTGATGATAATATCATATATCATGTACAATAATGCTTGTTTTCTGTGCACTCCTGACCGAGAGAGGGAGCATAGTGTGCTGGAGTCCCTGCTTCAAGTCTGTACCTAGGCAGAAATGGTCAGCACCTTTGTATGTGCCCTAGTTAGTGGTCTCATCACATCATTTCTGTAAAAACCCTTGATCCCCTTGGAGTTACCTAAGGCAGCTCCATATGTAGTTCTTTTAGGTTAAAGGATTCTTGTATATCTTAACATGCTATCACCAAAATTGCAAGACCTACGTTAATGAAACCTTTTCAAATTTTAGCCTATTTGATCACATGAATTAATAACATTTACGTTGCTTATATCATTCTAAACTGGAGGCACTAAGATATTGTATTATTATTAAAGTACATTGACTATTTGTTCCATTTTTTCTCATACATCCTTGTTTCTTACGAGCGCTGTTGGCATTTTAAGTGGTTAAACAACACTGTGCTGCGTATTGCAGGATGTTTATCACCTCCAGCCTTCACCTTCATCACCTCTAGTAGCAGACGCTCCCTGTGTGTTCCCTTCTCACTCATTAGTGAAACCAAAGAAAAGCTCTCAGACTTTTCCCCAGGAGCCTCTGTGGGGACGGTGCCCTTAAGAACTGCTGCTCTAGATACATATTTGATTTGACTCTGGTTTGTGAAATTGATGCCAGAATTAATTAATAAATTATTTTGAACTTGTATTTTATTTCAAAGAAAATTTATTATAAATTATTTTAAAACGTACTTTTCTTATTCGTAAGTTGGTTTCTGTTTTTGTTTTTAAAGTTTATTTTGATTTTGATTTGAGAGAGAGAGAGGGCAGACACAAGCAAGGGAGGGGCAGAGAAAGAGGGAGAGAATCCTAGGCAGGTTCCACACTGTCAGCACAGAGCCTGACATGGGGCTTAAACCCACGAACCATGAGATCATGAGCTGAGCAGAAACCAACAGTTAGACACTCAACTAGCTGAGCTGCCCAGGCATCCCCCTAAGTTGGTTTTTGATCCCACTCTTTCCTCTCCTGTCTGCTTCGTCTCTGGCATGTAAGTTGACTTTTTGTTGTGTAGCCCTAAAATGTTGGTTTCCTCCAGAGTTTCATTTCTTTTTATTCTTTTAACTGAGTTCTCATATATGTAAATGCAATCCAGATTATTCTCCTGACTTGGACTTCTAGACTCAAATGGCCTTTTGTTTCCTCTATATGTCTGTCTTTTACGTTCTTTTTTTTTTTAAAGTTTTTTTTTAATGTTTTTATTTATTTCTAGGAGAGAGAGAGAGAGAGACAGCGTGAGCAGGGGAGGGTCAGAGAGAGGGAGACACAGACTCTGAAACAGGCTCCAGGCTCTGAGCTGGCAGTCAGCACAGAGCCTGACGCGGGGCTCGAACCCACGAACCGTGAGATCATGACCCAAGCGAAAGTTGGACGCTCAACCGACTAAGCCACCCAGGCGCCCCTGTCTTTTACATTCTGTAAATACTCCAAATTTAGAATGATAAAAATGTGTTATTCATAGTTTCAAACCAAACATCTGGAAGTTACCATCAGCTTTCTGGTTTTTAATTCCCTCATATTCAGTTGATTACTAGCTTTATAGATTTTTATTAAATACCTCTTGAATGAAACTTCTTTCCATCCCAGCTTCTTTCCCCCATATCATCTGAACAATTATAATAGTTCTCTGCCTCTGTCTTTGTTGTATCTCTGTTTATCATTTATCTCTTCCTGCATAACAAATTCCTCTAATATTCAGCATCTAGAAGTAACAAACACTATGTCACAGTTTCTGAGGGTCACGAAGCTGGTAGCAGCTTAATTGGGTGGTCTAACTCAGGTCTCTCATGAGGTTGCCCTGGACCTTAGCAGAATATGTAGGCCTAGACTCAACTAGGGCTGAGGTACCTTTCGGGTTACTCACATGATTGTTGGCAGGGCTTCGGTTCCTCACATGTGGGCCCCTCCATAGGGCAGTGTACAGCGTGGCAGTGTATTTTCCCCAGAATGAAAGAGGGCACTCCCAAGACAACGCATGGTATTTATAACATAATTTGGGATGTGACAAACCATCACACATGTCATGTGCTGTTAATTACACAAATGCTTGTACACTGTAGGAGGGAACTTACACAGGTATCAACATACCAGGAGACGGGGATCATTGAGTTCATCTTAGTGGCTGTCTTCAGAGTTAGAGGAAATAGATGATGCAAGATTTAGAAAAGAACTCTTAAAGATCTCCATTTTATATCAGAGAGGAAGAAAATGAGAGATCCCGTTGAAAATGAAAGTCAAGATCGAGACCTTTGAAATAAAAAAGAGCTAAAAAATAAAAGAACAAATCACTGATTTGAAAAACAAAAGCAGAGTACTCCTGAATGCAGAGCAGAAACAAAGTATGGGAAATAAAATGGAAATTAAGAAATGGGGGGGGGGCGCGCCTGAGTGGCTCAGTTGGTTAGGTGTCTGACTTCAGCTCAGGTAATGATCTTGCAGTCCATGAGTTCAAGCCCTGCATCGGGCACTTTGCACAGAGCCTGCTTCAGAGTCTCTCTCTCTCTCTTTCTCTCCCTCCCTCCTCCATTAGCACTTGTGCTCTCTCTCAGTAAACAAACATTTAAAAAAAAAAAGAAATCCTGAAGGTAGATCTAGAATTGGGTAAACTCATGCCAGGAAAGAACAGAAATAGTAGAGGACAGGGTATATATAATCCAAAAATGTAAGAAGAAGATTCCCCATGACTGAAAACTCTTGTCCCTCCCCACCCATCCCCACGAGTTTTTTTTTTTTAAATAAAGATGTTACTTTTTAAAAAATGTTTATTTTAGAGACAGAGCGTGAGTGGGGGAGGGGCAGAGAGAGAGAGGGAGACACAGAATCTGAGACAGGCTGCAGGCTCATAGCTGTGAGCCCAAAGTCTGACATGGGGCCCCAACCCCTGAGCCAGGAGGTAATGACCTGAGCTGAAGTCGGATGTTTAACCAACTGAGCCACCCAGGTGCTCTCACCCCTGACCAGTTTTAATATTTAAAGTGTTAAAAAAACATGCCACGACACATCCTTAAGGAATTTCAGAATTCTGAGGATAAACAAAATACTCCTTGTATTGCGGTGAGGAACAACAGTTAACTCTCAAACAAAGCTGACTATCCCCAACACTTTTCATTGGTCAAATTGGATATAGGAATTTGATGAAACATTTTCTTTAAATATTTGAAGGGACATTATTGTAAACGTAGTATTCTCTACCTAGTCAAGTTTGTAATCAAGTTTAAGACAAGATAAACATATTTCCAGACAGGTAAGGAATTAGAGGATTTAAGGCTCCAGCAGAAATGAAATAGGTACCCTTTCTTCTGTTCCCAACATCAGCCATTAAGAAATTGAGCTTTCTTGGGGGTGCCTGGGTGGCTCAGTTGGNGGGGGGGGGGGCAAAGAGAGGAGACAGATTCTGGAGCAGGCTCCAGGCTCTGAGCTGTCAGCACAGAGCCTGTCGCTGGGCTCGAATCTATGAACCGTGAGGTCATGATAGAAGCCAAACTCAGACGCCCAACCAACTGAGCCACCTAGGCACCTCTCTATTTTTGTTTTACATTTAGATCGATGTGATTTGTTTTGTCTTTTGGTCCAAAAAATTGTATATATCTTGATAAATAATACTTTTTATCATTATATAATCTTTTTTCTTTCTAGTCATTTTAACCTTAAATTCCTCTGTGGATGATATTAGTATTGCCACCCTGCTTTATTTTGGTTTGTGTTTCCTAGTACTTTTTCTTTTTGTGAATTACATTATGTACAGTACATTATATAAAATGTACCACTTTAACCAATGCAGTGGCACTGAGCACATTCACTGTGTTGTGCAGACATCAACATTATCCATTTTTAAAACTTCATCATGTTCTCTGTCTTGATGAAGCCCTTTTCCTCCAAATTATGCCTGTACTAGGTACCTCATATAAGTGGAATCACACAATATTTGTTCTTTTGAAGGGCATACTGTCTCCGGTGGGATAATTTATTGAGTTCCTGTTTAACGTTATAGCTGATATTCTTGTTTTATTGCTTTTCTATCACTATTAGATATTCTTGTTTCTTCATTTTTTGTTTTCCTTATTTTTCTTAATCTGAAAATTCACTTCTATTAATGGTTATATTCCTGTTTCCGAACTCAATCAGAAGCATATAGTGTTGCTGTAAATTAAAAGCAGAATCCCTGTTTATCACACTAGTTGCTTTCTTTGCACCTGAGGAAGCTGAAGCCTTTGGAACACTTCTTCCCTCTTGCCGGTCCTCCTGTCCCTCCTCTCTGTCCCCTTGAAAGCTTTGAAAACCCTTTACTTTGTCCCTCTCCCCCAAGCCAAATCCCTGATTTTCATAATATGATTAAGTAGTTTCCCTTACATCGTGTCCCATTTTGTTTATTTTTATTTTAGAAAGAGCACAAGTGGGGGAGAGGGGCAGAGAGGATCTCAAGCAGGCCCCACGCCCAGTGCGGAGCCCCACGCAGGACCCGGCCCCACGCCCCTGCGGCCATGACGGAGCCGCAGTCCAGACTCGGACGCTCCACCAACTGAGCCGCCCAGGCGCCCAGACATTTTTAAGAACACTTCGGTTATATGTATTCCAAGAGCATGTATTCTTAACCATTCAGATTTAATTTCCTACACTTACTGCTGGCCATTACTTTTATACCCTTTTATACTGAAGTGCCATTTGGTAGAACAGAGAAACTGCATGAACTAGAACTATGTGGGCCTGTGTGGGTCAACAGCAGAAGCAATGTTGAGTAAAAATGACTCGAAAAAATTATTGATACAATTTCTGTGAAGTTCAGAAATACGCTCTGTTATAAAACTTGAAAAATAGTAACAAATACAGGCTTGGTTACCCTGGGGAGGGTGGAATAGAGTAGGATGAGGGAGAGGAACGTAGAGGGCTCTAAGGGTATTAACATAATCCATCCCTCAGGTAGATTATAATATGTTTTTCAAACTGGGGGTTAAGATTGACCAGGAGACTCGACAGGGTCTTCTGTGGGATGAAGAGTAGTACTGTGTTTGAATGAGTACTGTGGACATACTTAGGAGCACCTGGAGGCTGAGAAGAGGGAGGTGGGGAAATGTGCTCAATCAGTCCCAAGTTTAGCTGTTTCTCGGGTAAGATTGTTTGGGAGTGACCCAGCCCTGCGTTCACACCATTTCCTCCTGCCTTAGGAGATTCAAGCCATGTTTTAGCCCTTCTAATGTGTGCCTAGCCCTACTTTGAGTACAGGGATACTAGGGTAGTCCTACTTCAGGGGGGCACGGACCCCTCTTATGGGTGACTTTTGCCTCCAAACTCCCAACAGCGTCACCAAACTTTCTTAGAATTGCATGCCAGTCTAAGGCTGTTTCTCCCCAACCTGGCTCTCCACCCTTCCCCACAGGGATCAGGCTGGCGTTGTGGGCTGTCACTTGCCCAGCTTCCTGTGGCACATTTCCCATTTTCTCCTGCACACATTTCCCTCCGTAAATCTCTCGTATGTCTAATCCCCTCTGCTTCTGGGAAGACCTAAACTAACAGGTCAATGTGTGTATAGTGCCTGGCACATGGGACGCAGTCAGTGCATGTGAGTTTTGTTACAGTAAACAAAGAGATGATGATGGTTTGACTCTCGTAGTGGTAATGGCTGCACATGCCCAAATTGGAGAGAGATTTAGGTGATGGATACAGTAGGACCATGACTGAATGTTGTCTGTGGCTTGAAAAGGCCTCATTTGCCCAGTCTCTTGCTTACCACTCCCCACTTGACTCGCAAACCACATCGATTTGCTTCACTTCACTGCAGGCGCCGCAGGCATCCATAGTCTGTGCGCCTGCCGGTACTTGTGCGGACCCCGTCCCTCCCCACCCCCTGTACTTTTGCCTGGCAAACTCCTGCTTGTTCTCGGAGATTACGCTCGGGAAACCAGCTCTTGCTGGGAGCCTTCCCTTCTCCTTGCTACCCCACTGCCTCTTACTTCCACTCCCCCGCTCCTGGGTCCTGAACCATCTTGTGTTTATATGCATAGTAGTTGTGCACATACTAAATTAGAATCAGCCTAGTTTTTAAAGTTTACTTCTTTAGAGAGTGCTGGTGTGTGCACATGAGCTGGGGAGGGGCAGGAGGCAGAGAGAATCCCAAGCAGGCTCTGCACTGTCAGAGCAGAGCCTGATGTGGAACTTGATACTGTGAACGGTGAAATCATGACCTGAGCCGAAACCAAGAGTGGATGCTTAACCAACTGAGCCATCCGGGTGCCCCAGAATCAACCTATTTTTGTGTCAGTTGATTTTAGCCTCTGGATGCCCTTAGTCATGAGGTGAGATTGTCATGAGGGGTCAGTTAACCATTTTATAGTTTATTCAAAGAGCAGTAGGAAACCATTGGAGGATTTTAAGTGTAGAGCTCATATGATGTGATTTGTTTTATAGGAATCACTTTGGCTACTGTTAGATGACTGGTTGGTTTGGAGAGGTGCAAGAGTGAGTTTGGGGAATGGTTTTGTGTGTGTTCTGGAGCCCACCTGCCTAGTTCCAGTATATACTAGCTGTGTCATCTTGGGAACGTTACTTAACCTTTCTTTGTCAATATCCCCATCTGTGAAATGGTGATAAAAATAGTATTATTTTTAGAGTTGCTGTGAAGGTTTAAGTGAGTTCAAACAGCTTAGAAAAGTAACTGGCACATAGTAAGCAATCAGATTTACCTATTTTGTTGTTATCCGACAATGATTTGTATATTTGCTGCATCCTGGGCAGTGAGCTAGACACCACTGTTAAACTGAAAGCTAAAATTAACAGGTGACAAAAGGAAGTTCAAATTTATACAGACAGAACTTTGTTATAGTGATGTCCCTAAGATTCCTTTTTTTTTTTTTAAATGTTTTATTTCTGAGAGAGAGAGAGAGCGTGAGCATGGGAGGGTCACAGAGAGAGGGAGACACAGAATCTGAAACAGGCTCCAGGTTCTGAGCTGTTAGCACAGAGCCCAACATGGGGCTCAAACCCAAGAACTGTGAAATGATGACCTGAGCCGAAGTCGGATGCTTAACCGACTGAGCCCCCCAGGCGCCCCCCCGCCCAAGATTGTGTATATAAAGCAAACCATTTGGCCATTCTTAAAATACTATGATTCTGGAGATGTCTTACTTTGATTTCTTTGACATTTCTTGTAACAGGGGCTCCTTTAGGTACTAAATGAGTCACTGGGGCACTTGGATAAAAGAATCCTTGATATAAGATTCTATCCTTTTGTTAGAAGTTTCCCTACTGTACAGCTTGGCAATTAAGAAATTAACTTGTTGAACATATTGTATTAATATTAAATATATTTCTGTAATATCAGCTTTATAAATTCAGAGTTTTTGAATACCACCTTGTGAGAGCTTTTTTTTTTAATGAGATACGATGGTAATTTGTGTGTAAATACAATGACTGTATGGAGGAATCTAAGAGATTTGCTAGTATTTAAATGACTAAAAAAAATAGCTTACATAATTCTGGTAAAGAATTAAAAGAATTTATACTTGTCTTTACATGAGAAAGAAATTAATAGTAGTTAAGCTTAGGATGTGGAATTGGACAATGGGAGCCTGCTTTTATAATTCAGAATATGCAGTGAGGGACGCCTATGTGGCTCAGTCAATTGAACAGCCTTCTCTTGATCTCAGGTCAGGTCTTGATCTCAGGGTCGTGAGTTCAAGAGTTCAAGCCCCATGCTGGGCATGAAGCCTGCTTTAAAAAAAATCCAGTAAATAGCAGAGATTTAAGGAGGAAAACAATGACAAAGAAAGTAAAACAAAAAGAGAAACAAATGTATGTGTGAGAACAGTTTACAAAGAATTCTTGGTTCCCGTGGATGGACTCAGCCACCCTCAGCTTGGCACATCACGACCCTCTGCTGCTGTGTTCGTACAGAGCTTGACGTGAGTTTGTTTTGGTCCTTGTGCCGGTGTTGATGTTTGTTTACTCTTATTTTTACAGGGATGTGCATGCAGTCTGTCTCTGGGATGATAAAGGACCAGCAAAAATTCATCAAGCTTTAAAAGAAGATATTCTTGAGTTTATCAAGCAAGCACAGGCAGTAAGTGTGGCATGTTTATATTAAGTTTATTTTAAGACTACTCAGAGAACGTCATATTTTCTGATTTTGAATGTAGGACTTCTAGAAGTAATTTTAAAATATCACATTGACTTTTGACATTTGTTGATTAAGTTTTTTAAATTTATTTAACCAATCTCTACCCCTAACTTGGAGCTCGAGTGAGCCAGCCAGGCGCCCCTCATTGATTACATTTTTTAATGATATGATTTGTTTTTTAGTAGTCCCCCCCCCCTTTCCCCCAGTGACATTTCTGTTAAGAACGTATATCATCCTCAGTTAAAAGATGCTGTAAAGAGGCTCCTGGGAGGCTCAATCTGTTAATCGTCCAACTCTTGATTTCGGATCAGGTCATGATCTCACAACCGTGAGACTGAGCCTTATTTTGGGCTCTGTACTGAGCATGTAGCCCACTTAAGACTCGCTCTTTCTCTCTCTCTCTCTCCCTCCACCCCCCTCCCACTTGCACTTGCACACCCCTCTCTCTCTCTCCCCAAAAAAAGATGTAAAGAATTCAAGTATTTATACATTCTTTAGAAGTCCCCACACTCACTGTTTTTTTGCCATGTGTAAGTACACATGAATTAGTTTATTTTCTCACAACCTATATCTCCTCTTAAGCTAATAGTAATTTTGTCAATTCCAGATATTTCTTCAACTGTATAATTCTTGCACTGTCCTTTACATTGCTGCTGCTCTTGGTTTGATAATATGTAGAAGTGTTTAATATTATTAAAATGAAATAAAGGTCATTTAAATTTAAAGGTCATAAAGTTGGGGCGCCTGGGTGGTTCAGTTGGTTAAACATCCAACTTCGGCCCAGGTCGTGATCTTGGAGTTCGTGAGTCTGAGCCCCATGTCAGGCTCTGTGCTGACAGCTCAGAGCCTGGAGCCAGCTTCAGATTCCATGTCTCCCTCTCTCTTTGGCTGCCCCCCACCCCCCACTCCGCTTTGCGCTCTCTCTCTTATTTAATTTTTTAGATTAACCTAAGTATTTTGGCACATAATTGTATAATTTAGCAAATTGGGATAGGCTCACGTGATTTGACCTAACTTTAGCTCCCCCTCCCCCCCTGCTTTTTTTTAAAGTAGGCTTCATGTCCAGTGTGGGGCTTGAGCTCACAAGACCCGGAGATCGAGAATTCTATGGTCTCGCTCCTGAGCCAGCCAGGCGCCCCAGGCCTGAGTATGTTACTGTGGCCGCAGGTGGCTGCCGGCGCTGCGGGGACTGAGTATCCAGGACAGCTTTGCTCACACACTTGGTATTTGGTGCGAGCTTCCGCCTCCTGTGCTTGAGGACCCCAGCCTCGGAGGTGGGAGTGAAATCTGCAGGCCTCCTCAGGGCAGCTGGGAAGTCTCATGGTGTCACATCTGCATTCTCCTGGTCAAAACAAGTCACAGCACCAACCCAAACCAGCGCTGGAGAAATAGATCCCAGCATCTTTTTAAAAATTGTGATGTAATTTACATGCCAGGAAATCCACCCTCTTAAAGCATATTTTACATATTCATAAAGTTGTGCAGCCATCATCCACGAATTCTAGAGCATTCTCATCACCCTAAAAAAAATACCATGAGCAGTTACCCACCCCCTATTACCCACTCCCCACAAGCTCTAGCAACCATTAATCTGCTTTCCTTTTATTTTTTAAGTTGACTTATTTATTTTGAGAGCGAGAGAGAACCCGAGCACGAGTGGAGCAGGGGCAGAGACAGGGGAGAGAGAATCCCAAGCAGGCAACATGAAGCCCAATGTGGGGCTCGTTCCCATGATCATGAGATACTGACCTGAGCCGAATCCAAGAATCGGATGCTTAACTGACTGAGCCACCCAGGCGTCCCAATCCACTTTCTACTTATGTGCTTCTGTTGTGTGCATTTCCTATAAACGGAATCATGCAATATGTGGCCTTTTATGACTGGCTTCTTTGATTTAAAATAATGTTTTTAACATTAAAGTACATTGTGATAATTATATTTCATTTCTTTTTATGGCTGAATAATCTGTTGTATGACTGTACGCCAGTTTTTTCCAGATCTGTTCATTGGTGGACACTTGGGTTGTTACTACTTTTTGTCTGTTTTGAGTAATGCTTCTGTGAACATTTCTGTGTAAGTTGGGTTTTTTAAATTGAGGTATAATTGACATATAATAATAGTTTTAGGTATACAGTGTAATGATTAGATGTTTGTATATCTTGCGAAATGGTCACAATAAGTTAGTTAACATCCATAATCACACATAGTTATAGACTTTTTTACTTGTGATAAGAATTTTTAAGATCTACTCTTACCAGCTTTCTAATATTCAGTGCAGGAGTGTTAACTGTCATTGTCCTCAAGGTCTATGTTATTGCCAATGGCAAGACTTTTTTTTTTAATGGCTGGGAAAGAGTCTAATGTGTATATATACCACATTTACTTTTTCTTTTTCTTGTTTTAAAATGTTTGCTTATTTATTTTGAGAGAGCGCAGGCAGGGAAGGGGCAGAGAGAATAATCTCAAGCAGGCTGTGCCCTGTCAGTGAGGAGCCCGGCAAGGGGCTCAATTTCATGGGCTGTGAGATCATGACCTGAACTGAAATCAAGAATTGGATGCTTAGCCAACTGAGCCACCCAGGATTCCCTGTGCCATATTTTCTTTATCTCTGATATACTTTGGTGGTTTCCATATCTTGGCTCTTGTAAATAATGCTGCAGTATACATGAGAGTGCATATGTCTTTTTGAGTTTGTTGTTTCAGTTTCTTTGTTATCCAGTTTTTTCTGGATAAATACCCAGAAGTGGAATTGCTGGATCATATGGTAGTTCTGTTCTTAATTTTTCGAGCACCCTCCATAGTGTTTTCCATAGTGGCTGCACAGCTTACTTCCCACCACCAGTGCACACGGGTTCCCCTCTCACCGCAGCCTCGCCAACGCTTGTTATTTCTTGTCTTCTCGATACTGGCCATCCAGTATCGACAGGTGTGAGGTGGTAACTCATTACGGGTCCAATTTGCATTTTCGTGATGATGAGCATCTTTTCAGTGACCTGTTGGCCGTTTTATGTCTTCATTGGACAAATGGGAAGATCTCCCCATTTTTCAGTCGAATTATTTATTGTTTGCTGTTGAGTTGGAGGGGTTCTTTGTGCAGTTTGGATACTAGCTCCTCATTAGGTACGTGATACAGGATGACTTTCTTCCATTGGTAGGTTGTCTTTTCCTTGTATTTGTGGTTTCCTTTGTTGTGCAGTAGTGTTTTAGTTTGACATAGTCCCACTTATGTATTTTTGTTTTTGTTGCTTTTGGTGTCCTGTTCAAAAAATTCGTCGCCCAGAGCTGTGTTAAGGAGCTTATCACCCATGTTTTCTTCTGGGAGTTTTATGGTTTCTGGTCTTATGTTTGAGTCTTGAATCCATTTTGAGCTCGTTTTTGTGTGTGTGGTGCAAGAGACTGGTGCAGTTTCCTTCTTTTGTGTGTGGCTGTCCAGTTTTCTCAGCTCCATTTATGGGTACATTCCTGTCCTTTCCTCATTGTATATTTCTGTCCTTTCCTTATTGTATACTCGTGGCTCCTTTGTTCTAAATTAATTGACCACTTATGTGTGGGTTTATTTCTGGGCTCTCTCTTCTGTTGATACGCATGTCTGTTTTTGTGCTAATACCACACTGTTTTGATTACTACAGAGGTTTGTCATATAGTTTGAAGCCAGGGAGGTGATGCTTTGTTTTTTTTTCCTCAAGATTGCTTTGACTATTCTGGGTCTTTTGTGGTTCCCCACAAATTGTAGGATTGTTGTTCTTTTTCTGTGAAAAATACCATTGGACTTTTGATTGGGATTGCATTGATTCTGTATATTGACTTTGGTAGTGTGAACATTTTAATGCCATTATTCCTCCATTCCATGAGCACTGGATATCTTCTCATTTATTTGTGTCTTTAGTTTGTTTCATCAGTCTTACAGTTTTGGTGTACGGTTCTTTCACGTCCTTGGTTAAATTTATTCCTGGGTATTTTATTCCTTTTGATGCATTTTAAATGGTATTGTTTTTAAAATTTCTCTTTCTGAGTGTTTAAGTATATAGAAACACAGTGGATATTTGTATATTGATTTTGTATCCTGCATTTCTACTAAATTTGTTTATTAGTTTTGAGAGTTTTTTAGTGGAGTCTTCATGATGTTTTATATATTATGTTATCTACAAATAGTGACAGTTTTACTTCTTTTTGACTTGGATGCCTTTTATTTATTTTTCTTGTCTGTCTAGCTTGTATGGTGGCTAAGACTTCCAGTATACATTATATCACAGTGGTGACAGTTAGCACTCTTGTCCTGTTTCTGATCTTAGAGGATAAGCTCTTAGCTTTTCACCATTGAGTATGATTTTAGTTATGTGTTTGCCATATATTGCCTTTATTATGCTGAGGTAAATTCCCTCAATACCCACTTTGTTGAAAGTTTTTTTTTTAATGTTTTTATTTATTTCTGAGAGAGAGAGAGACAGAGTGAGCAGGGGAGGGTCAGAGAGAGAGGGAGATACAGAATCTGAAACAGCTCCAGGCTCTGAGCTGGCTGTCAGCACAGAGCCCGATGTGGGGCTCGAACCCACAAACCGTGAGATCATGACCTGAGCCGAAGTCGGACGCTTAACCGACTGAGCCACCCGGGTGCCCTTGAAAGTTTTTATCATAAATGGATATTGGAGTTTGTCAAAAGCTTTTTCTGCATCTATTTGAGATGATCATATGACTTTTTAAAAATGTTTATTTATTGGGGCGCCTGGGTGGCTCAGTCAGTTAAGTATCTGACTTCAGCTCAGGTCATGATCTCATGGTTCTTGCCTCGAGCCCCGTATGAAGCTCTGTGCTGACAGCCCAGACTCTGGAGCCTGTTTTGGACTCTCTGTCTCCCTTTCTCTCTGCTCCTCCCCCCCCTCCCTCCGCCTCGCTCTCTCAAATAAACGTTAAAAAAATTTTTTTTGTATTGTTTTTTTATTTTGAGAGAGAAAGAAAGGGCGAGAATGCACGCATGTGCATGTGTGTGGGGAAGGGCAGAGAGAGAGAGGGAGAGCCTGGAGTGTAGAGCCCAATGCAGGGCTCGATCTCACTGATTCAACTGTGAGGTCATGACCTGGGCCAAAATCAAAAGTTGGACACTTAACCAACCTAGCCACCCAGGCATTCCAATTATATGATTTTTATACTTCGTTTTGTTAACGTGGTGTTTCACATTGATTGACTTGTGAGTGTTGAAGCAACCAACCTTGCATCTGTGGAATAAATTCCAGTTGATCATGGTTTATGGTCCTTTTAATGTATTGTTGAATTTGGTTTTCTAATATTTTGTTGCATAGCTTCACATCCATGTTCTTATGGGATATTGGCCTGTAATTTTCTTCTTTAGTGCCATCTTATCAGTTTTTGGTATCAGTGTAATATTGACTTCATTAAATGAGTTTGGAAGTGTTTATTCTTTTTCTGTTTTTTTGGAAGAGTTTGAGAAGAATTGGTATTCTCTTTAAATATTTGGTAGAGGAGCGTCTGGGTGGCTCGGTCGGTTGGGCAGCCAACTTCGGCTCAGGTCATGATATCACGGTTCGTGAGTTCAAGCACCATATCGGGCTCTGTGCTGACAGTTCAGAGCCTGGAGCCTACTTCGGGTTCTGTGTCTCCTCTCTCTGCCCCTCCCGTGCTCATGCTCTGTCTTTCTCTGTCTCTCAAAAATGAATAAACATTAAAAAAGTAAAAATAAAAAGTAAAACTAAAAAATAAATGTTTGGTAGAATTCGCCAGTATTGCCATTTAGTCCCAGACTTTAGTTTGTCGGGAGGCTTTTCATTACCGATTCAGTCTCCTTGCTAGTTACTGGTCTCTTCAGATTTTCTGTTTCTTTAATTTTCATAGATATATGTTTTATGGAATTTGTCCATTTCTTCTTTGTTGTCAAATATGTTGGTGTATAATTGTTCCTGGTGTCTCTTATAAGTAGACTCCACACCCAGTGCGGGGCTTAAACTCACAATCCTGAGATCAAGAGTCACATGCTGTACTGACTGAGCCAGGCAGGAGCTCCACTCCGTTGTTTTTCTGTGTTATCAGTTGTAATGTCTCCTCTTTCATTTCTGATATTTATTTGAGTCCTCTCTTTTTTTCTTGGTGAGTGTGCACAAGTTTTCTATGAACTTTTTTGGGGACATAGATATTTATAGCAGCATTATTCATAATAGCCAATAGACAGAAACAACCCAGATGTTCATCAATGGGCCAAGAAAATGTAGTGCATCTATAAAATGGGATAGAATTCAGCCGTAAAAGGAATAAAGTAATAATACGTCCTAGGACTTGGATGAGCTTCAAAACTGTTATATGAAAGAAGTCAGTCATAAATGTCTGCATATTATATGTTTCCATTCCTGTGAAAGTCCGGAGCAGGCAAATATATAGACACTGAAAGCAAATGAGTGATTGCTCAGGGCCGGGGAAGGGATGGTTAGGAATGGTGGTGGGGAGGATAAAACGGTGATTCACTTAAGGATAGGGGGTTTGGGTTTGTAATGAAATATAGTTGACATATAACATTTTATTAGTTTCATGTGTACATCATGATTTTGTGTATGTATCAAAATGATTGCCAGGGGCGCCTGGGTGGCTTAGTTGGTTAAACGTCCGACTTTCGCTTAGGTCATGATCTCGCGGTTCATGGGTTCGAGCCCCGCGTCGGGCTCTGTGCTGACTGCCAGCTCAGAGCCTGGAGCCTGTTTCGGAGTCTGTGTCTCCCTCTCTCTCTGACCCTCCCCTGCTCACGCTGTCTCTCTCTCTCTCTCTCTCCTAGAAATTAAAAAAAAAAAAAAATGATTGCCAGTCTTTGTAAACGTGTTTTTATTTTTCTTGGATATATACGTGTTTTCATTTCTCTTGGATATAATATAGTTTGTACATTAAATAAAATACTTCATATTTACAGCATGGCTATGTTCTGTTCTTCTTTCATGCACCTACCTATATTTATTTCAAATTCATATGATTATTTTTTCCCCCCAGCGAGTACTGAGCCATCAAGATGATACAGCTTTGCTAAAGGCGTACATTGTTGAATGGCGAAAATTCTTTACACAGTGTGATATTTTACCGAAGCCTTTTTGTCAACTGGAGATTACTTTAATGGGTAAACAGGGCAGCAATAAAAAGTCAACTGTAGAAGACAGTATTGTTCGCAAAGTAAGTTTATGTTTTCATTTTTTCCCTTACTAGTCTTCAGAAAAAGGGTGATTTTAAAACTTTAGAAAGTAGTTTAGACTTTAAGTGGTTTTCCTGCTTCATGTAGAAGTTCCTTTTAAGTTCTTGCTGAGTTTTACTGAATGATAGAGTCTTTCTTCCAGCCTCGCTGAGCTGCCCTTCTGTTTCATTCTCCCACGTGGTGTTAAGCTTTGAATCTGTGTCTTCAGACATCACTGACTTTTCCTAGTTTTATCTTCAGTATTCTATTTCCTTCTTGTTTTTTTTGTACTTTTACCTTCGTGTAAATTACTTCACATTTTTCCTCTTTCAAAAATCTCTCATTAGGTTACCTTCTCGTATCTTTGTGTTTCATTGTGACTAAGCTGCTGTTATCTTTGTGTTTTTCTTTTTACTTGATTCTAATTATTGTGAACTCATTATACTGTTTATTTTCATGTTTTGCATAGTTTCTAGTTAAAAGCTCTGTGTCCAGAACCCTCGTGATTTAATCGAAGGAACTCAGCTCTGAAAGTGGACTCCCAGGTTTCCTTTTCAACTCTTCAGTTAATAATGATTTAAGCTCTCTGTCCTCAGTTCTTATATGTATTCTTGCTTCTGAGAAACAAATAGATTTGAAAAGTAAAAGAGAAATACAAAAAGCCTCTTGGACTTTAAACAACTTGCTACTTGCTGAACGCAAACTCAGGCATTCGGATAGTTGCCTAGGCATTCCTGCCCCTTCCACGTTCTAAAATTTGTGCTGCTGTCCACAGGGATGCTGTAAATTTAGACACCCAGTGGTTCTCTGGTGGTAGAAATAACTGCAATGTGAGACATTATCCCCCTCCCCCCAAAAAAGAGAAAGAAAAATACTTCTAGATGCTTTTTAATTTTCAGCTCCATAATCTTGTCCTCTCTTGTTTTTCCGTTAATCTTTTAATTTTTGCCATTCCCTGCTGATTACAGGAATCAGCATCACTTAATGATTAAGAGCGTAGATTCTGAGACCGTGGTTGTTGGATTCAAATCCCAGTGTGGCCATTAATGAGCTGTGTAAATGTGGGGGTTAACTTTCCTCTCAGTGCCCCTGAGGCTGCATTTCTAAAAAGGAGATAATAGCACCTCTATATCGGTTTTGAGGATTAAATGAGTTACCTGTGGAAAGTACTTACAGCAGGTGCTAGGTACATGGTGAGTGTTACATGCCTGTCATTCTTGTCGTTATTGTTGCTACTGTTGTTATTAATATATTTTCTGTGTCTGACCGAGTTGCTTGGAATGATACTACATATGGATATGTGTATAACATTTCCATCATTTAAATGGAACATCTTTCAGGTGGATTTGTGTGTTTTTTTAAGATCTAGTATCAAGCAGGTTTTCACTTGGTGCTTTTTGCATTCATTGTGTGTTTATACAGACCTGCGTATTCGCATTCCAGACACTTACCAGTATTTCTGAAATGTAACCTTGTAACTATAGGGGAGGTAACCTTTTCCAGGTATTACTGTATTTAATTTTTACAACAACCACTTGAGATTTGTATTCTTATTTTTACTCAGTGCATAAGTAATAGAGCTGGAATTCAAATCCAGTTTTGTTAGATTTTGAAATGTGTTGTTTAACATTTACCATGTGCTTTAGTCCCCTGAAGTATTCAAGTATTTTAAAATTTAAAATATTCAAGTATTTTAGTGTTTATAGCTTGAATTTTTTGTGTATCTACATGGTACCTAGTAATAATAACTGAAATGATTTCATATTGTCTTCTTTTTATCTTAGCTCATGCTTGATACATGGAATGAGTCAATCTTTTCAAATATAAAAAACAGACTCCAGGATAGTGCAATGAAGCTGGTACATGCTGAACGATTAGGAGAAGCCTTTGATTCTCAGCTGGTCATTGGAGTAAGAGAATCCTATGGTATGCTCTGAACTTTTATGATCATAATTTTTTTATGGAAATTCTGAGACAGATACAGAAGAGTACTGCCAGAGCTATGTGTACTAGCATATAGTCAGTCACGTCAGCAATTAGTGCCAGATGCCGTTAAGAGTATGCAGAGGGCATGAAATCTCTTCAAGGAACATAGAAAAGTCCCTATTTGTGTGGTTAACATTTGTTTTCTCCATGTCACTCATTTCTTGGAAGGCAAATCCTTTTAGTGACCTAAATTAGAGAAATGTAGATATGATTTTTGAGCTCATAAAGGTGGTAAATGGTTTTCTACTTAGATTTTCAGGCAGTATATTTATTTCATGTACACATTCCTCTCTGAACTTACCAGTTTCTGACACTGCTGTTCTTATTTTTTAAGTCAGATACAGTGTTTTCTCTGAGAATACTCCCCCTCCTCCCTAATTCCCAGGCCAGCATAGGTCCCTCTCACATTCCTTCGTAGGACCCGTGCCTCCCTGTCGTCACCCTGTCGTCATACTTCAGTTCAATTGACACTGTCTTTACTGAATGTGGGATGTGGGCACAAAGTACTCCTCACTAAGAATGCTTTGTATTCATGAACCTGTAGTTATCTTTGATTGGCTTTCTCCATTGTCCCCATATCGAGGTGTCATTAGCCATGTCCTTAAAATTTATTCCTCTTATTTCAGCTACCACCAGTTTATACTGTGTAAACTCTGCTTCTGGACTTTTGAAACAGTTGTCTTATACTGATTTTTTGCTATCACTTAATGCATGTACTGTTAAACAAGATTAATTTTTATGTAGCAATTTATTGGTATTTTTCTTACCCACTTAGTGGTTACACTATGCTGAATTCAGGTCACTTAACGTGAGATTTGAGGTTTTCCACAACCACTCCCTTTTTTTTTTTTTTTTTTTTTTTTTTTTGAGAGAGAGAGCGAGGGAGAGTACAAGTAGTGGAGGGTCAGAGAGAGAAAGGGAGAGAGAGAATTCCAAGGAGTCTTCACACTGTCAGCGCAGAGCCCAACGTGGGGCTCAAACTCACGAACCCAGAGTTCATGACCTTAACTGAAATCTAGAGTCGGATGCTCAACCAACTGAGCCACCCATGCACCCCTCCACAGCCACTCCTGACTTCCCATTATACCTTGTATTCTGTGAACCTTATGGTCTATTCAGACAACCTGGTCATTATACCTTGACTTGGCCTTGTGATTTTTGTACTTCAGATTATTTGCTTATTTTACTAGCTTCTGTGTAAATTCTAGTTTTCCCTTAAGACACAGCTCAGATCTCATCTCATCTGTGAATGGTTTCTTGACCATCTAGTTAGAAGTCATCCCCTTTCTTGTGCAGAAATACAATAGCCTGTGTTATCTGTACTGTTTGTCACTTGAGTGCTTTATGCCGTTACCATTTTAAGTCTCTTAGGGAGAAGGATTTTGTATTATATTTATGTTCTCTTGAGCATTGTCACAGTCCCTTGCACATAATGACCCCTCACTATTTGTTATTTCATTTATTGTACTCAAAATACTGATTTGAAACATAATTAGAGTAAAATTTTATTTTCTGTTTTTCAGTTAACCTTTGTTCTAACCCCGAGGATAAGCTTCAAATTTATAGGGATAATTTTGAGAAGGCATACTTGGATTCAACAGAGAGATTTTATAGAACACAGGCACCCTCGTATTTACAGCAAAATGGTGTACAGAATTATATGAAATATGTAAGTCAGAACTTAGTATATGTGATAATTTCAACCGTTCTCTTGATATTCTTAAAAATGATTGCAATTTTGCTTCTGGGCAGGCAGATGCGAAATTAAAAGAAGAAGAAAAACGGGCACTACGTTATTTAGAAACAAGGCGGGAGTGTAACTCTGTTGAAGCAGTAAGTAATTTTGTGATTATGTATTCTTGGAGATTTTTTTGAAGTACAGCAGCCCAGGGATGGCAAATCCGTGATGCAAGTCTTAACGACTTCTCCTTTCTCTCCTCTCCGACCTGCATTCCTAACTGAGCACAGCGCCCTCTCCCGGTTTCCCGGCTTCAGAGGGCACCTTCTTCAGAACCCGTCCTCCTTGTGAGCTGATGTGCAAACCGAAATCTATTTGCCATCCCTGCTCTAGACTTTACTACATTTAATGTACTTAATGTTTAAAGTGTCCTTGTATTGTTTTATGCTTGTCTAAAGTTAAGCCTGTTTGTGTTGCAAGTAAAATATGCTCCCTAGAGATACAGTTGATTCTTAGAATTCACGATAATTATGTTCTGTAAAGTGGCCATCAATGCTGAAATAGTGATGGTGGAGGGTATTTATTCTTGTTCTGAGAGGATGTTTTCTTTTTTTTATTTTTATTTATTTCTAGGGGAGAGAGAGAGAGACAGTGTGAGCAGGGGAGGGTCAGAGAGAGAGGGAGACACAGACTCTGAAACAGGCTCCAGGCTCTGAGCTGGCAGTCAGCAGAGAGCCTGACGCGGGGCTCAAACCCACGAACCGCGAGATCATGACCTAAGCGAAAGTCGGATGCTTAACCGACCGACTAAGCCACCCAGGCACCCCACTGAGAGGATGTTTTCAAACTTTGTCTTGTCATGAGATAAAATACTACTTGATCAGCGAAAATCAGTCTTTATATTGTTATTTTGGGGGAACTGTAAGGTCCCTGCCCTAAAAAAAAAAAACCCTGAGAGTGATCAGCGGACATAGCCATGCTATAGTATCTGTCCTCGCGGTTTTCTTCCACATGGAGAATGACCTTCATGTGCTGTCCTAAGGAGGTAAGAATCAGGCTTGCATGGTCTTGGACATTGCTCACATACAGCAATAGTGTTTGTTTCCTGTAGTCCTTTTCAGTCTTTGGAGCTGAGGAACTAGATTTAGATTTGCATTCTAGGAGGCCACTTTCTATTCGCCTGTAATCAAACATTTTCAGCTGTGGATGGATTTATTCATTTATTTGCTTTTGACTTTTCTTTGGCTCTTCCATCTCGAATAATAGTCATGTTTTTTCTTTGTTCAGAAATCAGGCTGTTAGATTTTTTTTTCGTTTGGTTTTTATGTTTGTCTTTTCATAATATACAGTAGATTTCCTCATTTAGTGGTTAAAATAAGTTTCATATTGGCCAGAAAAGGGGGCTAATTTCATGGTTGTTTATAGGAATTCTGTACAGAAAGCCAGGCTTGGGCTTCATTCAGAATGCAGGGAAGGCCAGTGAGTGTTTCCTAGCAAGGTGCCTCAGAGCTGTCCCTCAGGGAGAGGACATGACGGGATGAAAGGTTCACTGGAATGGGGAAGAGAGAAGACTAGAAGGTAGGTCTTGGCGCATGATGATCATTGGATCATTTGTGCTGGGGTTTAGGAGCGCTGGATATGATTACAGCAGTGGGGGGCGGAGCCCAGAAGAGGAGAGAGAAAGGCTTCTGGAGGTGGAGCGTGGTGTCTGTGGGTGGGGCTAGATATGAAAGGGAACAGAGTCCCAGTGTTTCTGGGGCTTTGGCCTGGGGAAAGAGTGAGTCTTGGTGTTGAGGAAGGAATACAAGTGAGCTGGAGGAGTTTGAGTTGATCAGAGGATCCCCCAGGCGTCTACGTGGGGGTGTTGCAGTTTTGTGAGACAGAATTATTGTTTTTCTACCATGGTTTATACAACTTAATGTGTATCATATCCGTATGAGACTTCAGGAAATTCAGCATAGAGGTCTAAGAGTAAGAGAAGGCAAGGAAAGGAGAATGAGAAGGCAGCGATATTCAAATACATATTACTCTTTGTATAGAACACATAAGCCTCCCTTTCTGCTTTGAAACACATGCGCACACACAGAAAAAGTTACAATAGAAGATATGAATTTGCTCTTCCACAGTTAACAAGGAGCATGAGCATCTCATCGAGCTGAATGATTCTAGAGTTTAAAGATAAGTTTTTTTGTTACTATTTTCAACAGAGACCCTAAGCAATATAGCATGCTTCCAGAGAAATTGTACTTTATTGGGGATGTTGAGGTCTTTTTGTGTGGTTTATTTTTTTTTGTTTCCCTCAGTTTTCTGCTTATTTTTTAAAAAATATATTTGATTCAAGCATAATGTATATACATAAAAATGCACAGAAATCTTAAGTATGAATTATCACAAAGTGAACATACCTGTAAAATCACCATAACAAGAATTACCAGCAATGAGAAATCCTCAGTCCTGCTCCTTCCAAATTACTCTTGCCATCTTTTTCTTCAAATGTTATCACTCTGTTAACAACACTGATTAATACTCATCAGCGACCACTGTGTTGTTTATACAGCAGAATTTGGTGTGGAGGACATAGCACGTACCAGAACTGTAGGATTAATTGTAACATTGGGAATTCCAGGCTTAAGGCAGATGCATTACTATTTATATACCTCACTGAGCTGAGGCCCTGATACTGTGTATATAATATTTATTATATATTTGTTAATTTATAGTTTCTGTTTTCAGAGAGAAATGATGTGCTAAATTGAAGTATGTTGTGATGGAAGGAACAGTAAACAAAAACTCACAAAGTCTTGATACAAATAAAGTAGGAACAGTATTATTTGGGTTTTCAGTTTGTTTGTTTGTTTTGTTTTCTAGGTAGGCTTCATGTCAAGCATAGAGCCCATCACGGGGCTTGAACTCAAATCCCTGAGATCAAGACCTAAGCTGAGATCAGGAGTCAGATGCTTAACCAACTGAGCCACCCAGGTGCCCCATGAGCAGTATTGTTTGAATAGTTAGTAAGAAACAAGTCACTTTTCTTACTACAAATAATTGAGAACAGACTTACTGCCCTAAATTCTCTGAGAAGAATTTCAAGGGGCCAGAACATGCAATGCTGTGTACTTATCTACTAGACTATTCTTATTAATGGAGGACAGTTATAATACAGGGAGCATATGTTTTACTGTTACAGTCACTTCAGTTGGTACACAGTAATGCACACCAGAAGTTAACATTAGAGTATGTATGTTTCTGGCATTTTCCCCCTCTATAAATTAGCAAATTATTATGGTTAATCAATTATCTTCTTTGTCTTTAGTTTGTATGAATCATTCTCAATTTTTTAAACCTGGTTGGTTTTTAACCTATGCAGGAACACACGTTTTTGGACCTGGTATATTTTCTGTAGTAGAGGAAATCTCACCCGGGTTGTACCCTGTTGTGAGGCCAGGCCTAATAAAGATCAAATGTACATTTCGAGTACTGTTAACATAGTGCTAAGCAGCTTATTGAGTTCGCACGTTGTTTAGCAGAGGGTTTTATTTTGTTACCCTGGGTGTTCCAGGCAGCTGATGACATCATTGGCAAATGATGATGCTTACTTCTTCCTTTCTAATATTAATATCTCCTGTTTCCTTCAATAGACGAAATCTGTTAATAATAGCTCATTTTAGGAAAATGTTAAATACTGGGGATCCTTGTCTTCTTGCAGTCTTTAAGGGGAATATGTCCACATTTTCATCATTAAGCATGGTGTTGGATTTTGGCATGATGTTTGCATTTTGTTAGGTTAAGAAAGTATTCACTTTTTCTTTTATTATGAATATTCTCAGAAATGTATATGCTGTAGCAAAGCCAGTATCTTTGTTGCATGGAGAAACACCAGGGTCCGTTCCACTAAGATCATGAACGAGGAAAGGGTGCCCACTATTTCTACTTCCGTTTAACATTGTATTAAAGGTCTTAGCCTTTGCAATTTAGAGAAATCAGTTGGAGGAATAAGAATGGGGGAGCAGAAGTAAAACTCTCAGTTTAAAGATGAATGATAGTGTATTTGGAAAACTCCGCGGACAATCAGTGATAAAACTAACTCAAACAGGGGCACCTGAGTGGCTCAGTCGGTTAAGCGTCTGACTTCGGCTCAGGTCACAATCTCATGGTTCGTGAGTTTGAGCCCTGCATAGGGCTCTGTGCTGGAAGCTCAGAGCCTGGAGCCTGCTTCGGATTCTGTGTCTTCCTTTCTCTCTCTGCCCCTTCCCTGCTCATGCTCTGTCTCAGAAAGAAATAAACATTAAAAAAAAAAAAAATTTTTTTTAGAAGAAAAGAATCTCTCACTTTCTAAAAAAGAAAAACTAACTCAAACAATAAAGCACTTCAGTAAAGCAGTAATCATACTGCTTTAAAATTAATGTACAAAACTAATAGCCTTCATATGTACAAATAACAAACAGGATATAATATTAAGGAAAATCTCACTGTGGTAATAACAGAGAAAGTTAAATACTTGGGAATAAATTTAACAAGAAATGTGTGAAACCTAGAAGAGGAAAACTTTTTAAACACTCAAAAAAACCACAGAAATAGATTTGAAAACATGGAAAGGCATTCTGTTTTGTTTTGTTTTTTTTAAATTTTTTATGTTTATTTTTTAAGAGAGAGCTCAAGTGGAGGGAAGGGACAGAGAGAGAGGGAGAGAGAGAGATCGCAAGCAGGCTCTGTGCTGTCAGTACAGAGCCCCCTGACACAGAGCTCAAACTTACGAACCGTGAGATCATGACCTGAGCCAAAACCAAGAGTGGGACGCCCCAGTGCATCTATTGTTCTTAAATTCTGTAACTCACATTTACAAAGATGTCAGTTCTTCCCTAAATGAATTTATAAATTCACTGTAATTCCAATGAAAATACAACTATTTAATAAAGTTAGGACAAGTTGATATGAACGTTCGTGTGCAAAAATAAACATGTAAGAATAGCCAGGAAAACACTGGAAGAGAAAAACTATGCAGAGAAAGCTCTACCAGACATTAAACATCTTCTGTAAAATCCTGTGGTATTGGCACATGAGTGGGTAGTGGGCTAGTGGGATGGGGTAGAAAGTCCAGAGTTCCATGTGACAAAGGTTGGATCTCCAATCATTGGGAGTAAAGATGGACTTTTTAAAAGATGGTGATGGGAGGGGCATTTGGGTGGCTCACTCCAGTAAGCCTCTGACTCTTGGTTTTGACTCAGGTCATGATGTCGTGGTCGGTGAGTTCAAGGCCCACATTGGGCTCTGCACTTACAGTATGGAGCCTGCTTGGCATTCTTTCTCCCCCTCTCTCTGCGCATCCCTCCTTTTCTCTCTCACTCTCAAAATAAATAAACTTAGGAGAAAAAAAAAGATGATGATGGGACCACTCGGTAGCCATTTGGAAAAAGCTGACTGTATATTAGGACATTCAGTCACACAGGTCCTAGAAGAGTTCCTCTTCGACCTTGGGGCAGGGCAAGGCTTTTTAGTATGACTCAGAGTTCAGAGTCAGTAAAAGAAAAGAGTGATAAATGTGACTACATTTTAAAAATTATGAAAAGAAACAAAAAGTCAAGAGAAAACTGACAATCTGGGAAAACATATTTGTGACATACATCACAAAGAGGCCTCATAACCCTGCTGTATAAAGAACTTCTAAGAATTGAGGAACAGGGGCACCTGGGTGGCTCAGTTGGTTAAGCCTCTGACTTTGGCTCAGGTCATGATCTCATGGTTCGTGGGTTCGAGCCCAGTGTTGGGCTATGAGCTGACAGCTCAGAGCTCGTAGCCTGCTTCGGATTTTGTGTCTCCCTCTCTCTCTTCTCCTCCCCCACTCATGCTCTGTCTCTTTCTCGCTCAAAAATAAACATTAAAAATTTTTTTTAATTGAGGAACAAAAATGAGTAAGAACCTGGAAGAAAAATATTGGAAAAAGATACAGACAAATCACAGAAATATATACCTAATACTGGCCGTTAAACACAGAAAATGCTTCAGGCACCTGGATGCCTCAGTCATTTAAGCATCTGACTCTTGATCTCAGCTCAGGTCATGATCTCACAGTTTGTGAGTTTGAGCTCCACATTGAGCTCTGCGCTTACAGTATGGAGTCTGCTTGGAATTCTCTGTCACTCTTTCTGCCCCCACCCTACTCATGTGTACTCTCTCTCTCTCTCAACATAAATAAACTTAAAAAAGAAAACAGTAGAGGGAAGAGACATACAAATTAAAAAAACACACACACAAAATGCTCAAAACTCCTTCTTACATAAGATTTCTACCTTATAAATATGGAGGGAAATTGATAATCACTATTAAGCAAATATCACAGTTGTAGTTATAGAAAAGCTTCACTAATGGATATTACAATTAATGGCCAGAAGTTTGAGGTGAAATGGACTATTTTAATAGTTTGGAAGGGAAAAATAGTAACTGTGCAATGGAGAAACCCAGAAGACCCCGTCTTCATCAGGTGATTAAGGGTAATGTCACCAGTAATAGGACAGAGTGACATGAGGTACCTCGAGAGGATGCACAGAGAAGAGTGTCTCCTTTTTGTGGTGTTCTCGTCACAGCTTTAAGTGTCAGGAGACCAAAAAAAAGAGCAAGGGGCTGCACCAGTTTACATTCCCACCAACAGTGTAGAAGGACAAATATCATATGTTTGNAAAAAAAAAAAAAAAAAAAAAAGAGAAAGGACCTGCCCCAGCCTGGGGGGATTGGGAGAGCTGAGCCACTGTGGGCACATGTGTAGATAAGATGCGGGAGTTGGGAAGAGGCCTTAGAGTGGGAACACAGGTGAGTTTCGAGTCAGGTCTGTGGTTAGGTGACGTTGTGTGCTGTTTCCTGGTTGTGATGGTTGTGCTATACTTCTGTGAGTGATGACCATTTGGGGAAGTCTCGGGTGATGGGTGTGTAGGCCCTCTCTGCTGTTTTTGCAACTTTTTGTAATGCTAAAATCAAAATAAAATGTAAAAAGGAAAAAAAAGCATATTAAGAAGAATGCCTTTTTAACCTGGGAAGCATCAGTATAGTTGATCACGTGGCATTTTCCTCCACTGAACTAATTCCGTAAACCACATTCACAGAGTTCCCAACGTTAAGCCATTCTTCCATTTTAGGAATGAACACAAAGTCCCATTTTTTTAGCGGATAAACATTTGTACCCCAGAGGGATTTTGACATGTCCTTTGTAGCCAGTAAAGTTACTCCCAGGATCTTCCTCTCATAGTTTCATATATGTAAATTTTATTATATAACAATAATAATATCTTTAGGATCCTTTTATAGATTTATCCTAATTCACCTTTTACTTGAAATTGCTTGTCTTAGTACAGCAGATTATGGCAGAGATGAATGAGTGGAAAGTTAGGAGTGCTTTAAGTTGTTCAGTTATCACAACATAAAGATGCCCATATGCAAAAAGTGGGAAAAAAGTGAAGGACATTTGAATTCTAGAGTAATATTTTTAACTAGGCTAATTCATTTTGAACTGAAATCTCTAGGCCAGTGGTTTTCAGTGAAGGTAACATCTTCCTCTAGGAAGTATTATACAAATTTGTGGAGGGTTATTTTGGTCGTCATGGTGACTTGGGTCTATGAATCGGGTCAGGAATGCTACATGTCCCAGTGCCCAGATGGTCCCACATAAAACTTCGATCACATCCCAAAAGTAACCATCAGAGGGCCCACTGGCCACTCATGTATGGGAGGATCTTGTTTATGCTGAAGTCTAAGACTGAATTTTATTTTACCTCTACACCAAAATATTTTTGCATGATAATAATACACTTTATTTTCCAGGGATGATATTATTGTGTAAGTTGGGGAAAGATAATATTTTTATTGCTATTTGGGATTTAAAATTTGTTTTGCTGTCAGAAACCTTTGTCACCTGTAGTGGTACTGCTCATGGTACTTGAGTCACCGGCATACCTATGTTGGACTGCATTTCTAGCTTTCGCATTCCCAGCGATGCCACAGAGGTGGAAGTAGCTGACTGCTTTATCATATCGTCTCGTTGGATGTAGCCAAGTATTCACAGGTTGAAATACATACTGATTTATCATAAAGAACTTCCCTTTGATTTTTAAAAAAATTTTTTATGTTTCATTTATTATTCAGACAGAGAGAAACAGAGCATGAGTGGAGGAGGGCCACAGAGAGGGAGACACAGAATCCAAAGCAGCCTCCAGCCTCTGAGCTTGCTGTCAGCACAGACCCTGACACGGGGCTCAAACCCATGAACTGTAAGATCATGACCTGAGCCGAGGTGGGAGGCTTAACCAACTGAGCCACCCAGGTGCCCCTTTGATTTTTGCTGTATATTATAGTAAGAGAGTTCTATCAATCTTTTTGAAACAATAGAGGTAAATTTCAGTTCAATATTTGCTCTTTAAAGGGCTATTAGGTCTGAAAGCTTTGGGATCTAGTGCTCTGG
Organism: Crocuta crocuta; assembly: GCF_008692635.1. Taxonomy (NCBI): domain Eukaryota; kingdom Metazoa; phylum Chordata; class Mammalia; order Carnivora; family Hyaenidae; genus Crocuta; species Crocuta crocuta. The sequence goes on along the minus strand of NW_027532173.1, from coordinate 1,624,712 downwards.
TAATGGAGAGTCATGAAAATTGATGACTAGGGGATCAGAGCTACACTTGGGGAAGATTTCATCTGCCGTAGTGTGTATGACATTTAAAGAGACAAGCGACTTTGCTTTTAGTTGTTGAGAATGCAGTAAAAGGGTTTCAACTAGGTGCATGATGATAAATGAATGGAAAGGAAGGCATGTTAAGAGACATTTTGAAGGAATAATGGAAAAAAATTTTATTTTATTCATTTATTTTTAAGTAAGCTCTACGCCCACTATGGGGCTTGACCTCATGACCCTGCGATCAAGAGTTACATGTTCCACCAACTGAACCAGCCAGGCACTCCCTAAAAGACATTTTAATCACTTGTAGGATGACTGAAAGATACTGAGCCTGGGTTATTGGAATAATCTGAGAATAGAGTCAGAAGGGAGCTAATTGTGAGGGCCTCTCCAGCTTTTAGAAGATTATATACTTAGAAGAGCTTATGGACTCCTAAGGGGTTTTAAATTAGAATTTTGGGGAAGGCAGTATGTATAAATAATAGCCACCCTACTTCTGAACACTTGGTAAAAAGTAATGAAAAATCATTGTCTTCAGTATTCTATATGTAATTGTGTTATAGCTTTTGTTGCCTGACTCCAAACTAGTGCTTTTTCTGCTGGCCTAGTTTTCTTCTAGTGTGATGGGCCATGGGGTAAGGGTAGAAATTCTGTAATCTAAGGATTTGTTTGTTGGTGAGTATGCCCTGGATTTATTGAAGAATGGGATCCTATAGCTAGAGATTATAATTCTCTATGTTTTGTTTTGTTTTTTCATTCAACCATTTGACGTGTGTTTATTGAGCACTCCTTTATTCAGTAGATATATATTTAGTGTCTATTACCGATGAGAGAGGTGAGGGAGTACCCCGTAAACAAAACGAAGTCCTTGTTCTACGGAGTTAACATTCAGATAGAGGAAGACGTATAAAGACAAGTAAGTGAGTAAAAATGATTTTTTAAAAAGTCTTATTCAGTTTATTTTAAACTGAAAACAGAATACATTTTTCCTACCCTTAACCCACTGCCTCTTGCATCCATCAGTCTGTTCTCTGTATCTGTGAGTTTGGGATGTTTCTTTTCTCTCCCTTTTTTAAGATTCCCTGTATGAGGTTAAGCATTAGTCGCATAAGCATCTGTCTCAACATCAGCTCAGGTCTTAATCTCAAGATTGTGAGTTCAAGCCCCAGGTTTGTGTGTGTGTGTGTGTGTGTGCGTGCGTGTGCGTGCACACGTGTGTGTGTGTATATGTGTGTGTATCACAGTTTCTCTGTCTTACTCATGCATTGATGGATTCTTCCGACTGTTTCCATATTATGGCTATTGTAAATGATGCATTGAACAGGGGATGCATATATCTTCTTGAGTTTATGTTTTCATTTTCTTTGGATAGGATAAATACCCAGAAGTGGAATTGCTGGATCATATGGTAGTTCTGTTCTTAATTTTTCGAGCACCCTCCATAGTGTTTTCCATAGTGGCTGCACAGCTTACTTCCCACCACCAGTGCACACGGGTTCCCCTCTCACCGCAGCCTCGCCAACGCTTGTTATTTCTTGTCTTCTCGATACTGGCCATCCTGACAGGTGTGAGGTGATAACTCATTATGGGTCCGATTTGTATTTTCGTGATGATGAGTATCTTTTCAGTGCCCTGTTGGCCGTTTTATGTCTTCATTGGACAAATGGGAAGATCTCCCCATTTTTCAGTCGAATTATTTATTGTTTGCTGTTGAGTTGGAGGGGTTCTTTGTGCAGTTTGGATACTAGCTCCTCATTAGGTACGTGATACAGGATGACTTTCTTCCATTGGTAGGTTGTCTTTTCCTTGTATTTGTGGTTTCCTTTGTTGTGCAGTAGTGTTTTAGTTTGACATAGTCCCACTTACGTATTTTTGTTTTTGTTGCTTTTGGGGTCCTGTTCAAAAAATTCGTCGCCCAGAGCTGTGTTAAGGAGCTTATCACCCATGTTTTCTTCTGGGAGTTTTATGGTTTCTGGTCTTATGTTTGAGTCTTGAATCTATTTTGAGCTCGTTTTTGTGTGTGGTGCAAGAGACTGGTGCAGTTTCCTTCTTATGTGTGTGGCTGTCCAGTTTTCTCAGCTCCATTTATTAAAGAGACTGTCCTTTCCCCACTGTATACTCTTGGCTCCTTTGTTGTAAATTAATGGACCATATATATGTGGGATTATTTCTGGGCTCTGTTTTCTGTTCTGTTGATCTGCGAGTCTGTTTTTGTGCAAGTGCTATACTGTAGAGCTTTGTCATATAGTTAGAAGTCAGGGAGGTGATGCTTCCAGGTTTATTCTTCTTTCTCAATATTGCTTTGACCGTTTTGGGTCTTTTGTGGTTCCCTACAAATCATAGGATTGTTTTTCTTTTTCTGTGAAAAATAGCATCAGACTTTTGATTGGGATTGCATTGATTCTGTATATCATTTTGAGTAGTATAGGCCTGTTAACACTATTCTTCCAATCTATGAGCATTGAATATCTTACCATTTATTTGTGTGTTTTTCAGTTTGTTTCATCATTGTCTTACAGTTTTGGGTATACAGTTCTCTCACCTCCTTGGTTAAATTTATTCCTGGGTGTTTTATTCTTTTTGATGCATTTTAAATGGGATTGTTTTCTTAATTTCTCTCTGTGATATTAGTGTAAAGTAACATAACAGAATTTTGTATTTTGATTTTATATTCTGCAGCTTCACTGAATTCGCTTATTAGTTTTGACAGTTTTTTGGAAGTGTGTTCTTAGTTTTTGGTATTAATGTGCTGTCATCTGTAAATAGTGGTAGTTTTACTTCTTCCTTTTGTGCAGCCCTATCTCAGCTCTTGTGTGTCTTTCAAACCTTTATGCTTGTCCAAGCAGCCATTTATGTATATTCTCAGTAAAGGATGTGCCAAGACCTTAAAGCGTCCTGGTATAAGTGAGTCTTTATAAAGTAGAATAATGCTGTAGAGAGTGAATTGGTGCCGGTAATACTCCTGCTTTGGCTTTTGCTTTATGGAATGTGGTCAAGGAAGGTCTTTTTTCAAGGAGTCATGTTGGAGCTAAAACCCAAATGACGGGTCTGGCTCTGGGAAGGTGTGGGACAAAGCTTTCCAGGTGGAGGGAAGAGCCAGTGGGAAGGCCCTGAAGCGGGTGTGAGGAGCAGAGGAAGGTTATCGTGGCTGCAGTGGGGCGCATGTGGGGCGGGTGATACAGACGGAGGAGAGGGGGCAGGAGTTTGGTGAAGTAGGAGGCCTTTCTGGGGGTTAAGCAGAGAACTGATGTTCTCTCATTTTCATGTGTACGAAAGGGCATTTGGGTTGCCATGGGGATATTTGGCTCACAAACCGTATCTAGGTGAGAGGTGTTGATGGGCAGTAGAGACGGGTATGTAAGTGGAGGGATTCAGGGTGTATTTAGGATGAAAAACTAGTAGGGAGGAGCCGTTACTGTTTCTCTTTTATAAGTGAATAAAATGAAACTCAGAGACTGTAGGAGGTTGGCCTCCGACAGCTAGGAAATGGTGAAGCTAGGCTTCTAATGAAGTCCATTTCTAGATCTTGAGTTCCTAAGGGTACTTTGGGGGTGTATAAAGAAGAGACATGAAGATTGCTGCATAATTTTGAATGCATGTATTGCACATACACATGCGTAGTTAGCGCTCATGTTTGCAAGGAGCAAGACCATCTCAGACAAAAAAAGCCAATGTGTCAGTTCATGTAAAATCCAGTGGAAAGTACAGGGATAAAACTAAAATGAAGGATATCTGGATTTATGGACTTGGAGGTTTGCAAGAACTTTCTAGATACATATTGTTCTGCTCTGTTGCCTTCTGCAGCTGGTGGTGTTTGGTGGCGGTGTTGAAATGGGAACCGTGAGAGCCGCCAGCCCGGCCTTCCAGGTCATGTTGAAAAAAGATAAGGGGCTGGCTTCAGGGTTTTAATTAACCCAGCTTGAGTTGGGGGCCCCAGTGTGGATCCCTTGCATTGTGTGTGTTGTTGCACACGTGTGCAAGCATGCCTCAGTGGCAGCGTGTGTGTGTGTGAGGTATGTGTCACGGAGGTTCTGCCTTCTCCAGAGAACATTCCACGGACACCCAGGATGCCGGCCCGGCCAGGACCTTGGCAGCTGAGTGTGGCACTACCCATGCTGGTGGGACAGCCGCCAGCCCCTCACCCCGAGGCGTGCAGGCCTCTCGTCAGCTCCGTCTTCGCCGGGTGGTCCTGGGTCCCGCAGGCAGCAGCACGTTTGTAAAGCCAGGAGAGAGGCTTCAGCGGCGGGGGCTGTGGGGTGTCAATAGCAGTCAGGGGTACGTACTGCAGCACGTGAGGATTTACCAGCTGTGTCCTCTGGCAAGTTTTTCAGCCTTTGTAATCTGTGTTCTCTTAACTGTGAAATGAGATAATACCCACTGTGTTGTCTAAGGCACTTAAAACACTGTGTCTGGCACGGTAGTTTTTACTGCTAGGGCTCAAGTGTGGGGAAAGTTGCTGATTTGAAGACAGATAAGAACAGATACAGAACATTGACTTTAAAAATTAGCAACCAGGCCACAAAGTCATAAATTATTAACATTAAAGTATCTGTTAACTTTCACTATTTTAGTGTATTAAGGGCGATTGCAGAAAACTCAGGGTCAGTCTGACTCTTCACTGTCCCGCGTAGTTGTGTAAATAGTTGATAAATGAAACAAGTACTAGTCATAATGGTAAAATAAAGAAATTTTAACCAAGCCAGAAAGGCCAAGGGAAATTAATTTTGAGAATAACCTTCCACACATAGAATGAGTTAATTCTTGAATATGTTATAGATCTCCTTATGGTTAAAGACCATAATATTAGATCAGGTAAAATCTTAATGTGGAGAAACCTAGGGTAATTTTTAGTTCATCTCCTATTTTGTAGTTGGGCTGAAACAAATTACTACTTGTATAGACTTACATAATTAACGAAAGAGCCATTCTTGTTGCTTTGTACAAAATTTCAGTGAAGTAGAACCAGTGGTGCAAATTGCATACCACTGAAGGAAGACTCCACCTCGCTTGGCCGACCTGTCCCACCTCCATCGCGCTGGCAGGTACTGAGCGCCTGCTGTGTGGTAGGCAGGCGCCATCTTTGCAGAGTTGCTGTAGAGGAAGGTAAAACATGAAGCACATTGATAGTGAAGGTGTCGCACCTTGCAGCCCTCTGGGGAGAGATCACTCTGGATTTAGAACTTGTGTTCATCTCAGGCAAAACACAGGAGGTGATGGCATATGACAAAAAGTTGTGTTCTCCACAAAACCTGGCAAAAGGAGACAGAAGGGAAGTACAAGGTGAGAGAGCTGACTTCTCACTCTCCTTCCCATTCAAGGTGGCTTTTTCAGATAACAAGTAATATATGTAGGGTTGACTCTGTATGTAGTATTTTGGTAAGTGAAGGGAAAGAAAGATGAAAGAGGAATGAAAACTGGTACAGCCAGTCTGGAAAATAGTATGGAAGTTCCTCAAAAAATTAAAAATAAAATTACCCTATGACCCAGCAATTGGCACTACTAGGTATTTATCCAAGGGATACAGGTGTGCTGTTTTGAAGGAGCACGTGCACCCCAGTGTTTATAGCAGCGCTATCAACAACAGCCAAAGTATGGAAAGAGCCCACACATCCATCAATGGATGAATGGATCAAGAAGATGTGTATATATACAATGGAGTCTTACTTGGCGATCAAAAAGAATGAAATCTTGCCATTTGCAGCTACATGGATGGAACTGGAGGGTATTATGCTAAGCGAAATTAGAGAAAGACCGATATCCTATGACTTCACTCATGTGAAGACTTTAAGATACAAAACAGATGAACATAAGGGAAGGGAAGCAAAAAGAATATAAAAACAGGGAGGGAGACAAAACATAAGAGACAAAACTCATAACAAACAGGGTTACTGGAGAGACGGTGAGAGGGGCGATGGGCTAAGTGGATAAGGGGCATTAAGCAGTCTACTCCTGAAGTTATTGTTGCACTATATGCTAACTAACTATATGCTAACTAAATTTAAAAAATAAACAAAAAAGAAAGAGGAAGAATATTATCTCTGCCTCAAGGAACTGACAGTCTTGTTAAGTTTCCCCCTTTGCAATAAGGGAAAGCTGTTGTTAATGAGTTGAACTTCTTTTAATGTACCTCTTATATGTGAATTACACATGAATTTTCAGGTATACACTTACATATTCTTAGCCGGGTTGAAAGATTATTGAGGATACAAACCATGTTCTATACTTTGTTCCTTAAAGCACTTAGTTCTCTGCATGTAGCCATTATTAAGCCTATACTTGATCTGTTCATGTAGAAACAAAAGTTACAGTTTGTGGAATCACATAACGCCTCGTATTACAAGACCTCATGAATGACTGTGCAACATTTCCAAGTTACTCAGCTCCTGTAAGCTTGTTTGCTTATGTGTTAAATATCTGTCATGTGGGTTAAATAAGGTAATGTATGTGAAGCATTTAGTGCAATGCTTGGTACAGAGTGGGTGCTCATGGAAAGATAGCCTTTACTGTAATAATTAAACCTCTCAAACTAGAAACCACTCTAACAGACTTTTATTTCCCTAACTCGTTTTGTCTAGTTACCAGGTTCTGCTCAGTTTACATCAAGTTCGTGAGATCAAGCCCCACATTGGGCTCTGCTGTCAATGTTCTCCTTTCTCTGCCCCTCCCCCACTCATAAGTACTCACTCTCTGTGTCTCAAAATAAGTACACTTTTTAAAAAAGCAAAATGAAAATGGAGATGAAGTGACAGAGGCTTGGAACTTATTTAGATTGCACTTTCTCTCTCTTCTCCATTATATAGTAGTTAGATTTACCTACTATCAGTCCGCTTCGCTGCAGAGTGTGGGTGTGGTCTGCTGTGCCTGTCACAGAGCTGGGAGAGAATGAGATTACTCGGGTTGGGGGCAGACCTTCCTGCCTGGGCCAGGCAGGAGTTTCCCCACCACCTTTTGTGTGTATTATTTTCCTTAGGAAATTGGCATACATGGATTTTAAATTTGTTAGCAGAATTCTCAAAAAGGGACCTGAAAAAAGCTTTTATTCTGGAAATTTTTTAAGATTTATAAAGTAGAGTGGAAACTAATTTGACAATAAACTATTAAAAAAAAAAAAAAGATTTATAAAGTAGAATAGTATAATGAATCCCCATTACCTAAATTTAGCGTCAGTAATTATGAACATATGTCAGTTCCAAGGAGAATTTTTAACAAAGAGCTTTTAAGCATAACTCCCTTCCTCAGTACAGACGGATGATCTTCATTTCAGACGGTACGCACCAATCAGCCGTAGGGTACCTTGCTCTAGTGCTCACAACTGTGTTTTAACTGAGGCCTGCAAGAAGAGTAAGTAATTCTGTGACATAAGGGAGCAGCGGCGGGGAGCAGTGGGTCATGTGAAGACCGCCCGGAACACTGGACCCTGGCCGTGTTCCTTGGGATATTACAACAGCCTCGCTGACCAGTCTACTCTTGGGGGGTCAGAAGTTCATTGTGTTTCTCCTCTGTTTAAAACCTTTTGACTCTTCGTTCCCTGCTCTGCCTGTAGAATAAAAGCCCAAACCATAAATTTCCCTTCATAATCTGCCTCCGGCTACCTTTCTAGTTTTCTCTTCCACTGTCTCGTTCCCTACCATATCCAGCTTCTTGTTCCTAAAATACTCAATCCATTTTGGACTTGTAATTATTTTTCAAGATTCAATTTAGATTTCATCTTGTAGATGAGACTTTTTTAACTACCCCAGAAAGAAGTACATGGTTCCTCTGCTTGGTTTTGTTAGTTGGGCATGTGTGTTTGTGGCGCCAAGTAACTTAGTTGTGTCAATTAGTTTATGTTTGCATTCTTACCTACCCTCAAGTAGATGGTGACCTCCTTCAAAGCAGGGTATATACCTTAGTCTTCTTTGTCTTTGAACCACTTTGGTGCCTGCACACACTAGGCATCTAGCAGTGGTTTGTTGAATGAATGTATTCAGACTTTTAGAATCTAATTTTAACACATGTTCTCTCCAGATAAGAATTCATCAGTTTATTATTTTCATTTTGTTTTGTATATTTTCCAGTTTTTTTCCCTCCCCTTCTTGGGGGCTTTTATTAAAATTCACAAAGAGAACATAAGTTCTATAGCCTTTTTCTTAGGTGTAAATATACTTTGGTAAAACAAGCATAGGGTACCCACCTTCAACGTTCCTGTGGTAAAGGTAAGTAAAGTCTGCTTTCAGTATATTCAGTTTTTGGTGGTGTTGTTGAACAGTATGGTTTTATGGAGCTAAAAAGTGGAGTGGAGTGGATTTGTGCTTATAATAAGCCTTGACCAATTTTTGCTTTTTTTCAGCTCATGGAATGCTGTGTCAATGCCCTGGTGACATCTTTTAAAGAGACCATCTTAGCCGAGTGCCAAGGCATGATCAAGCGAAATGAAACTGAAAGTAGGTAAAACATCGCATAAAGTTCTCATAATCTTTTAAAAAGTATCTTTGGGGGCGCCTGGGTGGCTTAGTCGGTTAAGCGTCCGACTTTCGCTTAGGTCATGATCTCGAGGTTCGTGGGTTCGAGCCCCGCGTCGGGCTCTGTGCTGACTGCCAGCTCAGAGCCTGGAGCCTATTTCAGAGTCTGTATCTCCCTCTCTCTATGACCCTCCCCTGCTCACGCTGTCTCTCTCTCCGAGAAATAAATAAAAATATTTAAAAAAAAAAAAAAATTTCTTTGAAGCAAATCACTTTTAATAAGTTGCTGTTAGATCATTCTTTTATATATAGATATATTTGTTACAGTAAACTGCTTAAAGAAAATGGTAAGGTTTTTAACGTGAGTACTATAAAGGTTACACATTTACATTTTAAACATTACCCCTTTAGTATCAATACTTATGTGCAGGGAATGGGAGTGGATTTCATTTTGTCCTCAAATTGTGTGACTCCACTTCTAAAGACTAATTTAAAATAGTAAACATATGGGATAGGAAAGAATTAGGTATTTGACCTTTGCGTGGAACTTTGTGACAAATATTTTTAGAAAGTAATAGAACACTTTAGGGACGCCTGAGTGGCTTAGTCGGTTAAGCGTCCGACTTTCGCTTAGGTCATGATCTCGCGGTTCGTGGGTTCGAGCCCCGCGTCAGGCTCTGTGCTGACTGCCAGCTCAGAGCCTGGAGCCTGTTTCAGTCTGTGACTCCCTCTCTCTCTGACCCTCCCCTGCTCACGCTGTCTCTCTCTCTCTCTCTCTCCTACAAATAAATAAAAAACATTAAAAAAAAAAAAAGGAAAAAAAAAAAGAAAGTAATAGAACACTTTATGTTAATGGACTTCATCCCTCTCCCCGAAAATATGTTACAATTTAAGATTTCTGCAAGTTGTTCTTTTTTATTATTTACATGTTTCTTACTAAAGGTATATTTTGGGAGATTGAACTTACATTACAACCAAAAGGAATATGGTAAAAAATTATCTATATTTCTACCACATGGAGGTAACAACTTTTAACACTTTGATGTATTGCTCCTCAGATTTCATTGTGTATAAAAGTCTCCAGTTGCCTTTAAAGATGTATTTAAGGTCACCTAGGTTCATATGCTTGTTATTAGTTTTATAGTAAAAAGTTCATTGGCATATATGAAATATTTGAATCTTTGTATACCAAACTAAGTAGAGTTCTTTCTGATCCATATTGGGCTCCCCTCAGAAGGACTGATTTAGTGGGAAACAGTTTTGTGCGGCAAGATTTTGCAAAGGTCAATTAAATGGTGTAACAAGAAACAGTGCTTTCATAAACTGAAAATTTTTATATTATCCCTAATACACTTTTTTCTTTTATAATCATTGCTCTGAATAGTCTGATGCTGTGATTTTTCTTTGCCACTTAATGATGTGGTGCTCTGTATTTAATACTGTGTCTGCTTTATGAAGTAGACTAGTCTTCTGCATAAACTTTTGTGCTTCTTAGAATAAAAAATGTTCCGTGGAATTGAGGGTCCAGTGACTCACCTTGTAAGAGGAGTTAGGTTTTGTGCTGTGTGATCACTTTGAATTAGAGTTTCTTTTAAAAATAATTTTTGTCAGAGAAGGTAGATCAGGAAGTTACAGGACTTAGGATAACAACTCCTAACCTGACTGTACCAACAGAGTACCATTAAGGTTCTCAGTTTCCAGGTAATATTTCTCCAACTCTTCCTGTCATAGGCATTCAAGACCCATGATACAGAGCAAAGGAAAACTGTATTTTGATGGGTGAGATGATTTCATGAGTGTGCCCTGTCCTTTCAGAATTACATTTAATGTTTTCACTGATGGACAAGGTCCCCAGCGGGATCGAGCCGATGCTGAAGGACTTGGAGGAGCACATCATCAGCGCGGGCCTGGCAGACATGGTGGCAGCTGCTGAGACTATCACCACTGTGAGTTTCCTCCGTGGCAGTAGTGACTGTGTGTCAAGGTTGTTTTCTAAACGTAAGATCAGGTATTTAAAATAGTAACTGATGGCAGAATAGTAATATTGGAACGTCTTTTAATATTGAGAAAAATTGTTTTCAGAGAATTCCCAAGTTTTATCGCTACAGTGTTTTATTAAAATTATGTTTATGTTATTTTTTTATATTGTTTTCTTTTTAAAAACCTCAACTGAGTATGAAACATTTTATTTTTAGGACTCTGAGAAATACGTTGAGCAGTTACTTACATTATTTAATAGATTTAGTAAACTCGTCAAAGAAGCTTTTCAAGATGATCCACGATTTCTTACCGCAAGGGATAAGGTATATATTCCTGTATATTAACACTACTGTCATAGAATTTTTAAATTTAAAAAATTTTTTTTGAAAGAAAGAGCGAACACGTGTGCAGGGGAGGGGCAGAGGGAGAGGGAGGGAGAGAGAGAATCTTAAGCAGTTTCCAAGCCCAGCACGGAGCCCAACACCGGGATCGATCTCACAACCAAGAGATCATGACCTGAGCTGAAATAAAGAGCCAAACACTTAACCAACGAGCCACCCAGGTGTCCCTGTCATAATTTACTTTAAAAAAAAAAAAACAACTCATACTGTTATGCTACTAAATTACAAACAAAAGACCTAGCAACTCGGATTTCTTTTATCAGTGGAGGGCAACCCTTTTTATTATATTTGGCTGGGTACATGTTTTTATAAGCGTTGAGTATGCTTCTCAACTAGAGTTTAGTAGAAAATTGCTTTTTCATTTTTCCAAGAGTATTTTCCTGGTTTTTGGTCTTACTGATTATTGAATTCCTGTTCTTCCCTCCTTCCATCTTTCAAGACCCACCTCACAGCACATTCCTTCTGGAGTGTCCTTGGTAGCCTGCCTCCCCCGACATCCTGTCCCAAGCACAGTTGAGCCCTCTGTCCTCTGCCATTTTCACAGGACTCCTGGGTATTATGTCACTTAACCTGCTTCCCTTACCCTTCCTTCTGTCCTTGCTAGCATGGGATAATAGTGAAACACAGAATTATCCTTAGGGTTTTATCTTTTAAAATGCCATAAACCTATCACTAGAAATTATCGTCAGTGTTTTTGCTTTGAACTACCTTTCATTATTTCCCAAGTTAGATTTTTTTGTTGTTGTTCTTGTGACTCTAAAAAGGCAATCAACTTCCTCCAGTAGGGTTTAGGGTGTTTTGTTTTGTTCCCCTCTGTTTGTAGGTGGGTAGGTAGGTGTAGAGAGAGAGAGAGAGAGAGAGAAACAAGGAAAGGTGTTAACAGAGGATGGAGGTAGTGAGTCGGTTTGAAAAGTTGAGTGAGTGGCTTACAGAGGCTTCATTGAGGGGACATTTGAATCAGGATTGAAGGTGATTAAGACATGAAGTCATGTGGTTATATGAGGGAAGTGTGTTCAGCCAGAGGGGACAGCGGATACAAATGCTGTAAGTCAGGAATATCCCTGTCCTGTTCCAGGAACAGGAGAGAAAAAGGTCATTGTGGCCTGAGTGGACCGAGTGAGGGGAGAGCAGTAGGAAATGAAGTCAAAGAGATAATGGAGGCCAGATCACACAAGACTCTGAGCCGTGGGAAGAAGGTTGGTTTTATTCTGAGTTGGATAGAAAGTCCCTGAAAGGTTCTGAACAGATGAATATAACTTATATTGTATTTTATGTTTTTTATATTTGAGAGAGAGAGAGAGAGCAAGAGATGGGCAGAGAGACGGAGAAAGAATCTGAAGCAGGCTCCAGGCCCCAAGCTGTCAGCACAGCGCCCAGTGCGGGACTTGAACTCACGAGCAATGAAGTCATGACCTGAGCCGGAAGTCGGATGCTCAACCAAAGGAGCCAGCCAGGCGCCCCATTTGAATTACGTTTTAAAAGGATCCCTTGGTCAGGCCACCTGGGAGGCTACCTAGGTTAAGTGTCTGACTCTTGATTTCAGCTCAGGTCATGATCTCATGGTTCGTGGGTTTGAGCCCCACATTGGGATCTGTGCTAATGGCATAGAGCCTGCTTAGAATTCTCTCTCCCTCTCCCTCTCCCTCTCTCTCTCAAAAATAAACAAGCAAACAAACTTTTAAAAATTAAAAAGAAAAAGCGTCCCTTGGTTGCTGAAAAAAGACAAGGCCGAAGAGGGGCAAGGGACGAAGCAAGGAGATCCGTTAGGAACTTACTAGGTGATCCTGTGAAGTGAGGATGGAGGCGCGGCCCCGAGCGATAGCGGGTGGAGCTAGGCCCGGTTGGCTGGAGACTGATGACGACCGCAGACCGCACAAGATTTGGTAATGAATCAGATGCAGAGTGTAATAGAAGGGGACCAGGCAAGGATGACGGTCAGATTTTGTTCTGATCGATGAGAAGCGTATGCTTGCTCAGATGGGGAAGATGACGGGAGAGGCAGGTTTCGGGGGCGGAGGGTCGTAGGGAGATTAGGAGCTCAGTTTTGGACAAGTTGCCTTTGAAAGGTTTGTTAAACATCCATGTGGCAGCATCAGTGGGGGCGTGTGAGGGAGAGAATAGACTTGGGAAGATAAATCGGGAGCTTTAGCGTCTGGATGGTATTTAAAGTATGGACGCTGGCTGTGATCACCCGTGTGATGAGTGACGATAATAGGTGAGAGAGGGATCCAGGCACCGGCCTGGGGCACTCAGTTCAGTTACAAGAAGGATGAAGAAGCAGCTTTCCTGAGGTGAGGGGGTAATGACCAGGAGAGCACGCTGGATAGGAGACAGGTAGTAGAAGCACTTTCCGGGGGAGGCTGTGATCTGCTGTTTTGAACTGCTGCTGGGAGGTCAGGCGAGATGGGCCTCGGCCATCGTCTTGGGCAGCAGGGGGGCGGCAGGTGACTTGGCAGGAACGGCTAGTGGAGCAGTGCTGTGAGAGCCTGGTCGTGGAAGGTCTTCCCAGTGGGGAAATTGGGGACCATGGGTTGGAGACAAACGAGGCAGTAGCTGAAGGTGAACAAAGGCCAGAGAGAATTTTCAAGATTTAAATAACAATATGTTTGTATATGTAGCTGTAGAAACGGTGGACGGGGGGGGGAAGCTGATGATAGAGCAGAAATGGGAGGGAATTCTCATCACTTCAGTTTTATTAGGAGACTAGGAAGCCTCGTCAGCTGGAAGTCTCCCTGGGAGAGGGGGAATATCGGAGGCTGAAGAGAAAGGAGACGGTAGGAAATGTGTTCTGAGAGTGTGCTGACCAGGGAAGGCGGTGTGGTGACCAGGGAAGGTGGTCTCAAGCACTGAGACTCTACCTGAGAACGGTGATCATAGCATGAGGAAGGGCGTGCTGAAGCCATCGACTTGAAAGATTCTGTCAGGCCAGGCACACCATTAAAAGATCTAGCTGTATGTTAGAAAGAGGGGCGCACCTGGTGGCTTAGTTGGTTAAGGCTCCAAGTTCGTCTCAGGTCATGATTTCATGGTTCATGAGTTTGAGCCCCACGTCAGATTCTGTGCTGACGGCTCAGAGCCTCGAGCCTGCTTCAGCTTCTGTGTCTCCGTCTCTCTCCTCGCCTCCCGGACTCATGCTCTGTCTCTCTCTCTAAAAAATAAATAAACATTTTAAATAAATACATAAATAAAATATCCAGCTAAAAATAATGCTAAATAAAACTAAAAATAATGCTCATTTCATTTTAAATTCTTTGCAGGCATATAAAGCAGTTGTTAATGATGCTACCATATTTAAACTTGAATTACCTTTGAAGCAGAAAGGGTAAGTTTTTAAAAATCATGTTTAAAATTCTTACATTTTTTTGGAGTGTATTATACGTTACGCGGTATGCGAACTGTTAGGTTTGGTTTTTGTTTTTACTTTAATGATTTTTGTTGCCTTTGAATATTAAAAACTGTTTCAAATTTTGGGGGGAAAAACTGTCTTGAATTTTAATTTCATATTAAATCATCTCCTTTTGTGACCAAAAAATGTTTTTATTTTTTTAATAGAAAAATGTTCTACTGCGTTGACGAAATTTACGAGGGCATTTATCCTGTTTTCTTTATACATTGTGAAATATGTAAAACACACGAACACTACATCTTCAGAATGTCTTCATGGATACGTAAAGGTCTTCCTCATTCATCCCTGCTCCACACAATTTATAGTGAAAATTTTTAAATTTGTGCCACCTGTTGGCTCTGTCAGATACGTATCTCTATATAGCAGCAGTCAGCTTTTTAAAATGGATTTCGGAAGAGACCTGAGGCACGAGGAACTTCCACTCCCTGCACACTTCAGCAGACAGTCACTAGTTGAATATGGGATCAGTGTGTGTTTTTAGGTACAATCCACATGCCGACAGATGCAGAAACCGTCGGTGTCCCGTTCCAGACCTGACGGACGCCCGCGCCCCGGTTACGGTGTCCTCCTCGAGAACACCCTGCCCGCGCCCACTCCCTGCCCCCTGCGGGCCCCTCCCGCCCTCCTCCCGTCCCGGGGCTGCCGTCCTGGTCAGTTCAGCCTAGAGTAGTTTTGCCTCCCGGGGGACCTTATACACATGGAATCGTGCAATACGTACTCGCTTGTGTAAGGCCTCTTCCAGTGCAGTGTAGTGGTGTAGACACGCCCGTGCTGGCCTGGGGCCGCGGTCAGCTTCCCACGTGTGCGCGGGGCTTCGCCCCCCACCGGTCAGGTACGGGAGTGCGACTCCTTGTCCTCAGCAGCAGTTAGACTTGCCGCTTTCCCTCCGGTCGGTCTAGAGTTTGTAGTGATGGTCTCTTACGGCTTCAATTCCATTTCCTTGTGACTCTTGCTGCCGAGCACATTTTCATGTATTGTTTTGCCTTCTTATATTTAAAAAAAATTAATGTTTATTTTTGAGAGAGTGAGAGAGCACGAGCACAGGGGAGGGGTAGAGAGAGAGGGAGACAGAGTATCCACACAGGCTTCAGCACAGAGCCTGATGTGGGGCTCGATCTCATGAACCGTGCCATCATGACCTGAGCCAGTCATACGCTTAACCGGCCAAGCCACCCAGGCGCCCCTGGCCGCCTTATATTCTCCTTTATAAATAATGTATTCAGCTTTTTTTGTTTTTTTTTTCCCCATTGCATTGTTCCTTTTTATTAGTGAGCTATAAGAGTTCTTAAATGTTTTGTATATAGATCATTTGAGAGGTAGATGCTCTTTATGGTTTTTTGCTTTTTATGTTTTGCGTAGAAAACCTTTGTCTACCTCTACCCCTGAGACATGAAGATAATCTTTTTTGTTTCTTCTAGAAGCTTTATAATTTTAGCTTTCACTTTTAGTTCTAGGATCCATCTTAAATTAAGGATATGTATGGTGTAAGTTGGGGGTTAAATCTCATGATTTTTCCCCCCCATATGGGTAACAAGTGGTTCTGTCTCTGTTTGATGTAATTATGTTCCCTCCCCCTGCATTGCTTTGGGGCCTTTTGTAAAAATCAAATAACTCAAAAATATAGGGGCGCCTGGGTGGCTTAGTCGCTTAAACGTCCGACTTTCACTTAGGTCATGATCTCACGATTCGTGGGTTCGAGCCCTGCGTCGGGCTCTGTGCTGACTGCCAGCTCAGAGCCTGGAGCCTGTTTCAGAGTCTGTATCTCCCTCGCTCTCTGACCCTCCCCTGCTCATGCTGTCTCTCTCTCTCTCTCTCCTAGAAATAAAAAATATATATATATATATATATATATATGTGTGTGTGTGTGTGTATATATATATATAAATATGCTTTGCTGCCTGGGTGGCTCATTCGGTCAAGCGTCTGACTCTTGGTTTCAGCTCAGGTCATGATCTCATAATTTGTGAGATTGAGTCCCACTTCGGGCTCTGCGCTGACATTGTGGATTCTCTCTCTCCCTCTTTCCCTGACCCTTCTCACTCTCACTCTGTTCCACCCCCTCACCAAAAATAAATAAACTTTAAAACAAAATATGTATGTATTTCTGGACTCTCGATTCTATTCTCTTAATTTGTTTTGGTATTCTTAGGCCATTACTACATAGTCATAATATAGTTCTGTACTAAGTCTTCAAGTCAGGTAGTATAATTTATCTATAGGTAAACAGTTGGTTTTTGTCAGTTGATCTTCTATTGTTACCTTGTGAAAGCTATTCTCACAGCTGTTTTGCAGATTTCTCAAGGTTTTTCTGTGTAAATGATCATGTAATCTGAATATACGGTTTACTTCTTCCTTTCTGAGCTTTATACCACTTATTTTTCTTGCCGTGATACCCTGGTTAGGATCATAAGTACATTTTTTGATAGATGTAGTTGAAGTGGGCTTCCCTGTCCTTTTCGGCAAGCTCAAGAAAAAAGCTGTTAATATTTCATCACTAAGTACAAAGTTAGGTGAGGGTTTTCCATAGATGTCCTTAATTAGATTGCTTTTTATTCCTAGCTTGCTAAAAGTTTTGATAATAAATAAATGGGTGTTAAGTCTTATTAAATACTTTTTTCTGTGTTAAAATGATTAAGGTTTTTCTTCTGTATTCTTCTGATGTGGTGAATACATTGGTAATTTAAAAAAAAAATCATTTAACCAAGGTTCAGTTTCTAGGATAAACTCTACTTTGTTGTGATGTGTATTGATCTTTTTATATATTCTTAGATTCAGTTTGCTAATGTTGGTCAAAAATTTTTTTCATCTATATTCATTAAGGATTTATCTCTTTCTTTTTTCGTCTTTGTGCCCTGTGCAGTCTTCACTTTTGTGACATCTTTACCATTTTCTGTGTGAGGATTATGCTGGCTTCAAAAGAAGGATTGAGAGTTATTTTCTCCTTTTTTTGTTCTAAAAGAATTAGGGCAATTGGTATTACTTCCTCCTTACATGTTCGATAGAATTCACAAGTAAAACCATCTGGACCTGGGGTTTCCCTTATGGGCAGATGTTGATCACAAGTTCAGCCTGTTTAGGTTTTTTTATGTTACCTAGTTTTCATTTTGATCAGTTGTGGTTTTCAAGGAACTTAATTCATTCTGAGTTGTCAGGCTGATGTACATAAAGTTGTAAGTAGTAGTCTTTATTCTTTTCTCTTTGGAAACACGTGAAAACATTTTTCTAGAATCATTTGAGACTATGTTCATTATACCCGGTCCACTAGTGTATATTTTCTACAAATATTATAATAATAATACACCTCTCGAAATCAGGAAATTGATTTTGATGTATACTAAGAGATCTGTTCTTCAGATCTCTTTAAAATTCAATGATTGACTCTAATTTTTTTATAGCAAAAGGATCCATTATAGAATCATATGTTGCATTTAGTTGTTATATTCCTTTGATTTTGTTTGGTCTGGAACCATGTCTGTCTTTGATTTTCTTGTCCTTGAAACTTTTAAAGATTAGGCTAGTTATTTTGTAAAATGTCCTTAGTTTGTGGGTGTCTGGTTGGCTCAGTCAGTTAAGCTTCCAACTCTGGGTATTGGTTCAAGTCATGGTATCACAGTTTGTGAGTTCAAGCCCCAAGTCGGGCTCTTGTGCTGACAGTGCGGAGCCTGCTTGGGATTCTCTCTGTCCCTCACTCTCTGCTCCTCTGCTGCTCATGCGCACACTCACTCACTCTCTCAAAATAAATAAACTTTAAAAAAAGAAGAAGAAGAATGTCCTTTAGTCTGAGCTAATCTTCTGCATCCTCATGAGTAGATGCAGGTTTGCGTCTTCGGCAGAGGTGAAACTTTGTTCTTTCTCATTGTATCTTAGCTGAAGGTGCATGATTTTGATTTAATCCAGTCCTGATCTTGTTTAGTTTGATCACTTGATGAAGTTGGTGTTTGCCAGATTTCTCCATTACAAAGTTAATGCTTTTTTCTGTAATTGTTTTGTAATGGGTACTTTAAAACTACATCAGGATCCCATTGCCCATCACATTTGAGATTGATGCATCGATTTATCATATGCATATGGACTCATGGTTTTCTATTTATAATAGGAATATTATAATTTACTCTCACTCTTTATTTTGGCTTTCACATTATCCTAGATTTCACTAGCGGGAGCTGGTTTCTAGGTTCTTTTGACAGTAAACTCTTCTTTCTTTTTGGCACATGATCATTTCTATGCTCAGTTTGTAACTTTCCCCTTTCTAGCCTCAGAATCAGCATTTTCCCACAGAACCCTAATTTCTTTCAGTAGCCAGTAATATTTAGTGGATAGGATGGGTGCTAGTTGTGTTTGTTGCTTTTGGGGTCTCACTGCTGCTAGGCCTTCTCAGTAGACAAACTTTGAGATGCACATCCTCATTTACAGCCACGGTGCCAGGCCTGTTTCCATGTAGATGTAGTCCTCATCCTAATGAGGCTCTCGCTGGGCCGCCCCCTACAAGGATGACTTCCTCATCCTGCTAGAACCTTAACGCCTCCCACTGTGCCCTCCCCTTGCATGGACACCCTCCTTGCTTACTTGATCTCTCACACTCCGTTCCTGGCCACTCCTTGTGTCCACACACTTCTCATCTGTTTGGACTTGGGAGGGACATTCCTTAGATTCAGTGACTAACCAAAGTAGACTGTTTCTTACCAAAACTGCAACCCAGCCTTGAACCAACTCAGTTCCTCATTGGGTTAAAGCGATTAGTCTCCTCCATAGCAGAACAAAGTGTGAACCCACTCTTTTTAAAAATTTTTTTAATCTTTAATTTTTTAAGTATTATTTTTGAGAGAGCATTAACAGGGGAAGGATCAGTGAGAAAGAGACAGGGGATCCAAAGCAGGCTCCACGCTGACAGCAGCGGGCCTGAAGCAGAGCTCGAACACACCGTGAGATCATGACCTGAGCCAAAGTTGGATGCTCAACTGACTGAGCCTCCCACGCGCCCCAGCATGAACCCACTCTTAATGGAAGATAACATCATCTGGTGACTCTGTGATTCTTTTATATGGAGTGCCCAGTATTCAATTTGACATTACCAGGCTTGTGAAGGCAGAAAAACTTAGGATCAACAAGAGAAAAATCATTTTAGAAGCGGACTGTCAGGTGATCCCATATTGGAATTAGCAGATGAGAACTTTACATTTTTTTAAGTGTTTATTTTTTTGAGAGAGCTAGAGTGCAGTCAGAGGAGGGGCAGAGAGAGAGGGAGACATGGAGTCTGAAGCAGCCTCCAGGCTCTGAGCTGTCAGCACAGAGCCTGACATGGGGCTCGAACTCACAAACTGCAAGATCATGACCTGAGCCAAAGTCAGACACTTAACTGACTGAGCCACCCAGGTGCCCCCAGGTAATTAAGATTAATAGCTTAATCACAGTGATGTACCACTCACACCCACTAGGATGGCTAAAATTGAAAAGACATTAAGGGTTGGTGAGGATGTGGAGAGATTAAATCATATGATACATATATGCAGCTACTTTGGAAATAGTTTGATAGTTCCTCTAGAAGTTAAATATAGAGTTACCATATAACCCAACACTTCCACTCCTGGGTATATGCCCAAGAGAAATGAAAACATACTCCACTCAAAAATTTATACGCAAGGGGCACCTGGGTGGCTCAGTCAGTTAAGCATCTGACTTTGGCTTAGGTCATGATCTTGCAGTTCATGAGTTCAAGCCCCATGTCTGGCTCTGTACTGACAGCTCAGAGCCTGGAGCCTGCTTCGGATTCTGTGTTTCCCTCTCTCTCTGCCCCTCCTCTGCTCTCTCTTTCTCTCTCCAAAACGAAACAAACCTTTAAAAAAATTTTTTTTATTTGTACACAAATGTTTGTAGCAGCATTATTCTTAATTAGAGCCTTCCACAAAAGGACACCCCAGATGCCCACTGTCTGATGAATGGGTAAGCAAAGTATGGTACAGCCGTGCAGTGGATTGTTCCTGAGCCAGAGACTGGAATGAGAATCTGACACAACATGAGTAAGGCCCTGAGAAATGCTAAGTGGGATGAGCCACACACAAAAGGACAGATTTTGTATGATTCCCCTTCTGTGAGGTGTCTGGAATAGGCAAGTCCATTAATAAAGTAGAGTAAACTTCAGCAGGGACTTGGGGGGAGGGGAGGGAGCTGGGAGGTTGTTGTCTAATGGATACAGGGTTTGGTTTCTGTGTAGGGCAGTGAACAAGTTTTGGACACGGAAACTGACGAAATTTGCAGAACATTGTGAATGTACTTACTGCCACTGATTGTAAACTTAAAAGTGGTTAAAACAGTAAATATTTTTTACCACAGTGAAAAGGCAAATATTTTTTAAAAGGAATGAACTAGCAGTATGTGCTATGATATGGACGAATGTTAAAAACATTATCCTAATTTTAAAAGGTCAGTCACAAAAGACCACATATGGTATGATTCCCTTTATTTGGGATGTTCAGATAAAGGAAATCCGTAAAGATAACATGTAGGTTACTTGTAACCAGCGGCCAGGAGGGAGGGATCGCTGGAGAAGGGCATTGGGCTAACGAGTGTGGGGCTTCTTTTGGGGGTGATGCACGTGTTTTGAAATTTTGTGATGGTTGCATAAGTTTGTCAATATATTTAAAAACGTTGAATTACATACTTTAAATGGATGAACTGCATGGTATGTGAATTATATCTTCGTAATAACAAGCTTAAATAGGTAATAAGTGACAGGGAACAAACAATACACATTAATGAACAAGTAGGTGGAAATTGTCACTGAGGAAAGTTAAAATGTCTGTGGCAATATGTAATTGGAATTAGAGCAGAAAAGGGGACATAAGCAATGTTTGAAGAGCTATTGGCCATAAATTTCCAGAATTGATGACAGATGCCAACTCTTAAAATCAGGCCTCTTTTTGAATCCCAAGCAAGATAAATACAAATTAAATCATTCTTAGGTACATCATAGTGAAAGAGCTGAAAAACTGAAAATAAACAAAAAAGCCCTAAAACAGCCACAGGAGAGGAAGTGACACTCTGCCTTCAAAGAGACACCGATAAAGGACTGACCCTGTCCTCCCCGCAGGGTGAATTGGAGGAAGGGAGATGGCCCGCTACGAGTTGGGCAGTAGTTTGTGCAAGAGCTGGGCACTGGCAGTGCGAGTACGTGAAGGAATAGAGGGAGAGGGAGTGAGTTAGCCGTCTTTAGACTGGCATCAGGTCTACGCCGGCATGCAGAAACACCTGAGAGAGTGCCGGTGTGGAAACCTTCAAGGAAATCCATTCTTGGTCCTCCGCCTCCACATCTGCTCTGCTCTAAACTGGAACCCTCTGGTGGCAGTATCTTTAAACTCTGCCCTTTCCACTTCTCCCCACAATTAGTCTTCCCTACTCTGCAAAGAAAGGCACACCTCTCCTTATTCTCACTATGGCCTGTTGCCTTGAAACATGGAAAGCCTCCAGGGCATCTGGGTGGCCTAGTGCGTTCGGTGATCGACTCTTGATTTCGGCTCAGGTCATAATCTCACAGTTTGTGGGGTCGAGCCCCACATCAGACTCCATGCTCAGCATGGAATGGAGCCTGCTTTGTGTATTCTCTCTCCCTCTCTCTCTCTCTCTCAAAATAAGTAAGTAAATAAACAAGTAAATAAATAAGCATTTTAAAGAAGCCTCCAAGTTGTATAAGAAAGGAATATTTCGAAATACTGGGATTGATGTACAGAAAATGAATTCCTTTTTCTTTTTTTCTTAAGTTTATTTATTTTGCGAGAGGGAAGGAGCACAACTGGGGTCGGGGCAGAGAGAGGCGGAGAGAGAATTCCAAGCAGGCTCTGTGCTGTCAGCTCAGAGTCCTATGTGGGGCTCGAACTCATGAACTACGAGATCATGACCTGAGCTGAGATCAAGAGTAGGACCAACCGAGAGCCACCCAGGAGTCCCCAAAAATGACTTTCTCATAACTAGGTGTCAGACCCTTTAGCAAGTCTTATGGTTTCCAGTTCTTTGCTTTCCACACAATTGACGGCTAATTTGGTGCATTATTAAAAGCAACCTTTTGTGTTAGTTCTGTATGTATTTTTTAAGCCAGTAACTCAGAAGGTTCTCAACAGGTTGAGTTACATCAGAAAAACTTCCCATCTCATGTACTAACTTATGTGAGTATGATTTTTCAGGACAGACATATATATATGTGTGTGTGTGTATATATATATATATATAAAGTAGAAATATATATGTATATATACATATACGTATATATGTATATATACATAAAGTAGAAATAAAAGTAATTTCTGGATTCATAAGTTGGAGGAAAAAGCTTCCTCTCCCTCCGTAAGAGTTGACACATATAGTAAAGTACTGCCTGTGTTTTATACAAGTTTGTTGTTTTGACAAGTTGTGCACTTGAAATAATTTGGTTAACTCAGTCCTGGGAAAATAACACGTGAGTTTCAGATACAGAAATTTTGAAATGTTGAATTTAAATTTATTTACATAGATAGTCTAGAGAAGTCAGATAAAGAACTTTCAAGCATAAAAATACAGTACAGCTTTTAAGTTCTGTTGGCAAAGTAAATAGAGATACACGTTCTTCATTGTTTAAGAAAATTTTGTTTACAGTTTTTAAAAACGGATGGTGGTAGATATCACATAACTGGAATTTAGGTTACCTTGGGTATTTTTCAGAGTGAAGTGACAGTTTTTTCTTGACATATTAATAATTAAAAGTTTTAAATGTTAACTTAAAACTATGCATGGATTTGCAGTTTTTCAGAAGTTCTTAGCAAGTACCTGAAGAAAAGTTTCCACAGCTCCCTGACGAGGCTGCCAGTAGAGGGGCAGGCCGTCACCGGGTACAGCGTGGGGGTCTCCCTCACAGGGCCCCGCACTGCCTTCTGGGAACCTGAGAGGGAGGGCCTCCTCGCCTGATGCCGCCTCGCTCTCTTGGTCTTCCCACTCTCAGCCTTGATCGCTGGGTTTATACAACATATGAAACTTGTTTGTGAAAAAGTCAGCTCTAGAAAAAATACCTGCAGGGGCGCCTGGGTGGCTCAGTCGGTTGGACATCTGACTGTTGATCTCGGCTCAGGACATGATCTCATAGTTCATGGGTTTGAGCCCCACGTCGGTCTCTGCACTGACAGTGTGGAGCCTGCTTGGGATTCTCTCTCTCCCTCTCTGCCCCTCCCCTGCTCTTGTTCTCTCTCTCTCTCTCCCAAATAAATAAACATTGAAAAAAATATATTTGCAGATATCAATCACTTTTCATCAATTGCTTTTAATTTGTTTTTCAGGGTGGGATTAAAAACTCAGCCTGAATCAAAATGCCCTGAGCTGCTCGCCAATTACTGTGACATGTTGTTAAGAAAAACACCATTAAGCAAAAAACTAACCTCTGAAGAGATTGAAGCAAAGCTTAAAGAAGTGGTACATATCTTTTTTTTTTTAATTTCAGAAATTTTCATTATCTTACTTTGAATTTGTGTTTTGCTTGTAAGACTTTCTGTGGTAGCATCACATTTTAAAAAATGTTTGTGAGCAGCTAATGTGAAATTTTACAGTGTACGATCTCTATAGGGCAGTTGTTTTCCTTCCTGGAAATTTTTATTCGGTAGCTGCTAGAAAGGAAAACATTTAATTCTTCCCCCGTCTTGATTCTTTTGAAGGAATTCAGTGCTAGCTCCTATAAAAGGGCACAGAAGGGGGAAACGGGGCTGATGGTGTTTGGAACAGCAGTGGAGAGACTGGGAATTTTTCACTTGTTTCTTTTCGTGGGAGCCCAGAATAGGCGGTTCGGCACGAGTGAGTGTAGGGCAGAGTTCGTTGTTTGTGTCCTGGCTGTCAGTGTAATACGCTGTGCATCCAGGAATACAAAGAGGAAGAAAAACAAGAAGTAAAGATAGAGAATATAGTAAAAAAGGCATAGAAGATTAGCTTCAGAAAAAGTGAAAAGGCTTTACAGAAGAGAAAATCGGGGGAGAACCCTTAATTTTCATGTAAGGTTTTATTACACAGGATATAAAGTCTGGAAAATTGATGTTTATAGGACCTAAAAGGTTATTTGTTTACAGTCTCAAATTTGCTAATTATTTAAATAGTAAAGTCGTGTATCAGGACTGGTTATTTTTCAGACACGGGCAGTTTAGTAGTTCTCTCTCTGTATATGCTCATGGAAATTTCTAGACTTTGACTTTGGGGGATATGGAAAGGTCTCAGTGAGAGAGGTGGCAAAGAGTGCACATGAATTGAAAGTAACTCTGTTTTCTGTACAGCTGTTGGTACTTAAGTACGTACAAAATAAAGACGTTTTTATGAGATATCACAAAGCTCATTTGACGCGACGTCTTATATTAGACATCTCTGCTGATAGTGAAATTGAAGAGAATATGGTAGAGTGGCTAAGAGTAAGTAAATTTTTTAATATTTGTTTTTCTTAACATAGCACATGGTTCTTATGTGTGCTTAAGTACTGTTAGTGTTGAAGACGTAGGGGACATTTTATAAGAGCATGGTATCAATGATATAAAATAGATACCTAATAAAGTGTTTTTTCTTAATAAAATCTTGTAGTGAAACACCTTTGCTCTTGCTTTGCTTTTGATATTTTGCTGTTTTCTAGTTCCGCTTTCATTTGAACTGACCTCATTAAATGGGTTATAGGACGGATCATTGCATTGTTAAGGTGTTTTCAATAGTAAATGCTTAACTGTAGGGATGTTCGTAAATAAAGGCTTTTGTATAGGCAAAAGAGCCAATACGTAAAAGATGATGGTTTATTTAGGGTAATCAGTGCTAATTTAATCGTGGCTAAATTCTCATACCAAAATATTTTAAGGCTGTTCCTGTCAGTTCACTTTAATGAATATGTCTTTTACTTTATATATGGTGCTAATTTGTCATATGATTTTATTAATATATACCAAGATTATATATAGTGTATATAGTTATGTATCTTAATATGTGTCTTTCATTTAAATATGTATTTCAAAATGCACATTTACAGATCGCCCTGCTTTGCATGATACTTATAGGATAGTAACAATTACACTGCAAACTGACACTGTGCAAAATGATCTTAATATTAACAATCAGTGGGAAAAATTATTTTGTGACTGAGAAATTCCTGTCAAAACGTTAGAAACTATCTCTGTTATAAATACATAGGAAAAGGGGGCACATGATCCAGTTAAGCATCTGACTTCTGCTCAGGTCATGATCTCTTGGTTCATGAGTTCGAGCCCCACATCACACTCTGTGCTGACAGCTCATAGCCTGAGCCTGCTTCAGATTCTGTGTCTCCCTCCCTCTCTGCTCCTCCCCCACTCACATTCTGTCTCTCTCTCAGAAAAACAAATGTAAAAAATTAAATATATAGGAAAAAAATTTGTAAAATGAGTATGCATTTTACATACATACTATACATACACATACATACAGTGTACTGTAATGTAAAACATAAACTTACAAAACTAAAGTATTATTTCTTTGTAAAACCTTAAGAGTACTTAGGAAAATATTTGCAATTCATATGTCCAGTGTCGTATCTAGAATATAGAAGAACTCGTACAACTCAGCAGTAAAAAGATAATTGAGTTAAAAATGGGCAAAGGATTAAATTTCTTCGCAGAAGATATTCAGATGGCCAGTAAGTGTATTAAAGTTGTTCGACGTCGTTAGTTGTTAGGGAAATGCAAATCAAAGCCCCAGTGAGATACTTTCCGCCTCCTTTCCTCCCACCGGGGAAGCTGAAGTTAAAAAGAGTAACCAGTGTTGGTGAGGAGGAGGAGACATTGGAAACTCCTGCGTTGCTGATGAGAATATAAATTGGTGCAGTCGTTTTGGAAAACCCTGGCAGTTCCTCAAAAAGTTAAACAGAGTTGACCCGGCAGTTCTGTACCCAGGTAATTCCGCTCAAGCGTATGACCGTACAAAGCCGTGTCTATGAATGTTCATAGCGGCATTATTAATTAGAGCCACAGAGTGGAAACCACCCAAAATGTCACTCAGCTGATGAAGGGATACGCACAACGTGGATTAATCATACAACGGAATATTATTTAGTGGTTAAGAGAAAGGCAGCACCACCACCCGCTGCAGCATGGATGGTTGCTGACTGCATCATGCAAAGTGAACCAGTTCGGTTACAAAGACCACCTCGTATATATCACCCCACTAATACAAAACGTCCCTCAATAGCCAAATACACTAAAACCTACTTAATTGTACACTGGAAAAGAGTGAGTTTTGTGGCAGATGCATTATATCTCAGGAAAGCTGTCGTGTAAATGAACAATAGTTTGACGAGCACGTGCCTTCTAGTCACGTGTCTTAGAACACAGAGTGAGCACCATCCGTGCGCCCGGGAGAGTCTTCATTGTCTCTGTAGGTTTGGGTCAGCTCCCAGCCCGTTGTTTAAGATGCTCAAGGTCGTGGAAGTTTTTGTTGGTGTCACTTCTTCTGGAGTATATTATTATTATTATTGTCACTATTCCTTTTCATTTATGCTGATACTTTGCCTTCACTGAGTTTCTATGCTTGTATATTTAGTCTTTATCATTGGCAAGTATCAACATTACAGTCTCAGCTCACTCTTCGGGAATTCCATTTATGTTCTGTTTTCATTTCCAGCTTTGTATTTTATTTCTTTGGTGTGCTTTTATCATCTTCATTGGCCATTTAGCTCTCTTGATTATCCATTTTTATAAAATGTCAAGTGAATTTGTCGCTATGCTTTGCTTTCTGTGGGAGAGCTGAATAAACAGATGACTAACAGATTTTGAAAGGAGGATGGTGATCGGTCACCAATGAGAAGTGAATTTTTGTACTTTATGCATCACTCACATTTAATACACGGCGATAACCAGAAGTTGAGGTGTGTTGCTGGGGGACTGGTGTTACTTAACTACTGTGGTGACTGATTCATGCACATTGAACTCAGGCAGAGAAAGCCTGGGTGACCTGTCTTCTCTCAGTTAGTTTTTAGGAATCAAATTTAATAGACATTAGACTATAAGTATTCAAATAAAAGAGGAATAATTTTATATTAAAGAATCTATGTATTATTGTTTATTACCTTTTTTGTCTTTGCTTTTCATAGGAAGTTGGTATGCCCGCAGATTATGTAAACAAGCTGGCTAGAATGTTTCAGGACATAAAAGTATCTGAAGATTTGAACCAAGCTTTTAAGGAAATGCACAAAAATAATAAATTGGCTTTACCAGGTATTATTTTATAATTACGTATATTACAGATATTATGTATATAGCCTTTCTTAAAGAGAGTATCTTTGTTTTCCAGATATGCTAATCTCTATACATAGTGTATGTATATATGTATGTGTGTATTATTTTTGAATAGCCACAGCTCACTTGCCTGAGTTTTACATGTTTCAGATCCAGTCGCATGAAGAGACTAATTTCGTTTTCTTTTTTTAAATTTAAATCTCATTTTTATTTAAGTAATCTCGGCACTCAACATGGGACTCCTACTCATGACCCTGAGGTCGAGAGCCCTGTGCTCCCCTGACTGAGCCAGCCGGGCGTCCCTCTGATCCTTTTTTTTTTTCCCCCAAAAAAGACACTTTTAACAAAATCTTTAGGGTTTTCTTTTTCACCAAAGCTTATCCAGTATGTACATATTTAATTTCTTTTGAGTTTTTATCCATTTTCAAGATTATTTACTTCATATTTTCTGATATTCCTACCTATAGCAGATTCAGTTAATATAAAAATTCTGAATGCTGGTGCGTGGTCAAGAAGCTCTGAGAAAGTCTTTGTCTCCCTTCCTACTGAACTGGAGGACTTGATACCTGAAGTAGAAGAATTCTACAAAAAAAATCATAGTGGTAGAAAATTACATTGGCATCATCTCATGTCAAATGGAATTGTAAGTAGATGGTGTGTTAGTTCAGATACTGGTTTGACTGAAAGTACTAGGACTCCAAGTAAGAGCTGATTAAACAGGATCGATCTTTGTTTCTCTCCTGTGTGAAAGTTTGAGCAGGTGCCATGCATCTAGTCTGTGAAGTTGTTAGGGACTTAGCTTCTGGTCATATCGCCATATGTAAGGTATTATTGCTCTTATCTGCAGAATCTGGTATGATCCCCACTGTGGCATCTTCCAGCCCAACAGGAAGGGAAAGATGAAAGTATTCCTTGCGTTAGAAGCAACTTCTAGAAGTTTCCCCCATCATTTCCACTCACATCTTATTGGGCAGAACTAGTCACATGACCACATTTTGCTCCTTGAAAGTTGGAAGATGAGCCTTTATTCTGGGCAGTCATGAAGGTCTGTTACCATTGTTATTACCGTGTAAGAAAGGAAGGATGGATATTGGAAGACCACTACTGTCTTTACCATGGATAATCTCATGTGAGGGGTGTTCTATCTAGTGGGGAGATGGTAATCCTCCTGAGGAGATTCTTACCTTTATGTTACTTTCTCTCTCACAGATAACATTTAAGAATGAAGTAGGGCAATACGATTTGGAGGTAACAACCTTTCAGCTGGCTGTGTTGTTTGCGTGGAACCAAAGACCCAGAGAGAAAATCAGCTTTGAAAATCTAAAGCTTGCAACTGAACTCCCTGACGCTGAACTTAGAAGGACTTTATGGGTTTGTTTTATGTTCTTGTTTTTGTTTTTTGTTTTTTTAATTTTTTTTTATGTCTTTATTTTGAGAGACAGCGAGCGGGGGAGGGGCAGAGAGAGAGAGAGACAGGATCCGAAGCAGGCTTCAGGCTGTGAGCTGTCAGCACAGAGCCTGACGTGGGGCTTGAACCCACGGACTGTGAGATCATGACCTGAGCTGAAGTCAGACGCTTAACCAACTGAACCACCCGGGTGGTTGGTTTTTGTTGTTGTTTTTAAAGTTGTATCCAGTTACATAGCTGGAAATGTTTGATGGCTTGCTTGTAATAAATTTATGAATTCATAACACTCTGCAAATGACCTTTAACCAAGAAAAAAAATAGACTAATGAGGTATTCATGATAAAAAAAGAAATTGAAAATAAGCAAGTTACCAAGATGATGGAAAAGAAAAAAGAAAAAAAAGGGAGACTTGGGGCATGTGAGTGGTTCAGTCAGTTAAGCGCCTGACTCTTGATCTTGGCTCAGGTCATGATTTCATGGTTCCTAAGTTCAAGCCCTGCGATGGGCTCTGCGCTGGTAGCGTGGAGCCTGCTTGGGATTACTTCTCTGCCCCTCCCCTGCTTATGCTCTCTCTCTCTCTCTCTCCAAAATAAATAAACTTTAAAAAGCAGGGGTGGGGCACCTGGGTGGCCCAGTCAGTTAACCGTCCGACTTCGGCTCGGGTCATGATCTCACAGTTTGTGAGTTCGAGCCCTGCGTCGGGCTCTTCAGATTCTATGTCTCCTAAGCTTTTTGCCCCTCCCCCACTCATGCTGTGTCTCTCTCTGTCTCAAAAATAAACATTAAAAACATTAAAAAAAAAAACCGGGATGGAGAGAAAGGTTGAGTTGATTATTTAAACATTACCTGTAAGGGCCGCCTGGGTGGCTCAGTCTGCTGAGTGTCTGACTTCGGCTAAGGTCATGATCTCATGGTTCATCATATTACCTGTCAGGAATGTGACCAAAGATTTCATACTGAGAATGTGTTCAAAGATTTTATGACTGGGGTGCCTGGGTGGCTTAGTCGGTTAAACTTATCTGACTTCAACTCAGGTCATGATCTCCCGGTTTGTGGGTTCGACCCCGTGTCACGCTCCGTGCTGACAACTCAGAGCCTGGAACCTGCTTCAGATTCTGTGTCTCCCTCTCTCTGACCCTCCCCTGCTCACGCTGTCTCTCTCTCTCTCTCTCTCAGAAATAAATAAGACATTTAAAAAAAAAAAAAAAGAAGAAGAAGAAGTTCCAGAATAAATAATTGTCTAGAGAGAATTAGCTGGTTTGTCACTGGCAAGTTAGTTTTGCTGTGATCACGTATGACCAATGCTGTAGTCTCTGGTCGTACTGTAAAGAGGTCATTTACTGCTTCCTTCCTCGTGACCCACCCCCCTCCATGTCCTTTCCTCACCATACATACATTCACATTTTCAGGCCCATCGAGGCCCCAGACAGAAGTTGGATTGTGATTTTGTTAGCCATGTTGGAAAACTGATCTTGGTTATTTCATACCATTTATAGATGGTAATTGTTTTCTCTTTCTTCTTCATAGTCTCTAGTAGCTTTCCCAAAGCTCAAGCGGCAAGTTTTATTGTATGAACCTCAAGTCAACTCACCCAAAGACTTTACGGAAGGCACCCTCTTCTCAGTGAACCAGGAGTTCAGTTTAATGTAAGGCTGATATTGGTGGATGTAAAATAAAAATACCTTGTTTGAACTTTGGTGTTTTATTGTTAGCAAAATGATTATTTTCCTACATTACATATAAGAAGTATCTGTATCCCGACCTCATGCCAGGTTTCTGCCATTTAGTTGTTTATCAGACGTATCGATGAACTGGATGTGTTCCCTTGTTTACATGTTTTTCATGGATACGTTTTGGCATCTGATTATATTGCATTTCATCTTTCAACACCATTTTGCACCCTAAGAAGTTTATTCACACAAAGCAATTTTTCCCCCTTAAGATCCATTTAGATGTTAATTCTGAATAACAGCCCATGTATTTCAAACTCTCTAAGCTCTTTCATGGCAAGATGAATTACATCAGCTTTGGTATTACAGGCCGTGTGGTCACCCATATTTTATTAACCTTTGTTGCTTTTGCGGGAAATCATATGGTTCGGTTTAAATAAAGTTGTATGTTGACTATTGGTAACTTTTCATTTAAACAATTCTAGTATAGTAATCTTTAGAAAATTTCTGTATCTTTTTTCTCAGACATAGTTGCTATAATTAAAGGTCTTCCACTGTAAAATATTTGATTCAATGTTTTTTATAGAAAAAATGCGAAAGTTCAGAAAAGAGGTAAAATCAACTTGATTGGACGCTTGCAGCTCACGACAGAAAGGATGCGAGAAGAAGAGAATGAAGGAATAGTTCAGCTACGGATACTAAGAACCCAGGTTTGTGATGTTAAGACCGAATGTCTGCCTTTTGAAAAAAATTGGATTTTTTTTGGTGTTTATTTGTTTCTTATCTAAATTTTAGTTAATACACAGTGCAATATTGGTTCCATAAGTTTTTCATTTTTTGTCTTAAAATGTTTAAAAAAATTTTAAAGCATGTAGGTATCCCAACTGTAATGCAGAGCTAATTTTGACTGGAATTTAAAAATTGTATTGCTGACATCCATTGTCTTAGCTGCTGAAAGAGCTGTCTGTATGTCTTGGTGGCCTCTGGTAGATTTTTTTTTTTTTTAATGTTTATTATTTTGAGAGAGAGAGAGCACGCATAAGTACGAGAGGGGCAGAGGGAGAGAGAATCCCAAGTAGGATCCATGCTGTCATTGCAGAGCCCTATGCGGGACTCATTCCCACATCTGTGAGGTCATGACCTGAGCTGGAATCAAGATTCGAACCCTTAATCAACTGAGCCACCCAGGCTCCCCCCCCAAGGTTGGGCAAAACCTTGGTTTTAGGTTGTGTCTCCCCTTGACGACGACTGACTAAATGTGTGTCATCAGTAAGTTACAAATCTAAGGCAAATACAGTTTATTATTCTGATAAATACATAAAGAGTAGTAATTTTTGATTTTTAAAAATAGATACTGTCTGGCATTTGCTACTACATGAAGAATTAACTCTGAATACGATGGAAAGGGCTGTATCTTAAAATGATGTTTGACACAGTGCCAGATTATATACATACTGTGTTCACAAGTAAAATACATTGTTCAAATGTTCACGGTGTGGAAAAACGTAATGGAATTGAGCACCCCAGAACATTCAGTGTGGTGTTCCATAGAGAGGTTATGGGCTATCTTGCTTCTCCTCATTTGTCAAAATCCGATTTCCTTTTACACTGAGTGAAAAGTATTTTTGTTGAGTAAAAGCTGCTGGTCTCAAGACTTATCTACTAGTGATGGATCATTTGGGTAGATGTTGGAAAAAGGATGAAATACGTAAAACAAAAGTCATTTTTTGTTGTTTTACTTAAAATGTATATATTAATGCTCTTTCATTATTCTGTTTCTTTTAGGAAGCTATCATACAAATAATGAAGATGAGAAAGAAAATTAGCAATGCCCAGCTGCAGACTGAACTAGTAGAAATTTTGAAAAACATGTTTTTGCCACAAAAGAAAATGATAAAAGAGCAAATAGAATGGCTAATAGAGCACAAATACATCAGAAGAGATGAATCCGATATCAACACTTTCATATATATGGCATAATTTTGAGTATCATGGACAACACTAAGACCCCGAATTGTAGAGTGTTTGGGCAGAAGGTTGTAACAGTTTGCGCTGGAGGAAGGTTTATTTGGACTTGGATTACATAACTCTTAAATAAATCTCTGCCTTACCTGACAAAACAACTCGATTTTGCCAGTCACGTTAGTTAGCATGGCGGCGCCCCTTCGTGCCGCACACCCGGTAACAGCATGCTGTTTTGTGGAGAAGCTTGCGTTCATGAAGAGCCCGTTACGAACTCCTCACAGTAGATTTGATTTATACCCACCGGAAGAAGTAGTTGGGAAGGGTGAGGGCGGGGTTCTTAATTGCTTTTTTTCCTCTTTTTTTTCCTCTCTGACAAAAATGTACTTGCACAAGGAAGGATCTTCACATATCCGTGCACTGAATAACGCTGTTATGTTTTGTTTTTTAAAATGCAATTAAAACTAGAAATAGCACTCTTGGTTTCTTTTGATCAAAAGAGGGAGTTGGTGTACACGACGTGGGGGAGGGGCAGATGCAGGTGAGAAGATAAGTATTTAATAGCATCACATTATTTGTTCACGCCCTGCTTCAGTATAAGGACTGGATTTCGTGGTGACCTGAAAATGATACAAGATTCTTCCAACTTAGAAATGTTGGCTTTCTTTTTAAGCAGGAGACTGTTAGGTTTAGTTGTTTGTTGTTAAATAAGGAGTTTTTAAATCTTCTATGGCTGGAGAGCTTGTTTTGAAAAAGTGAAGCTTATATTAATTTGTTGCTTGAACTGTGTAAAAAAAAATTTATGGAGACAGGTAGATCATTTAAGTTGCAGAGAAAAAATCGCAAAGCAAACCAACATATTAAGTGTGTTGAGGAACACACCTAATATTTATATTCCTAATATTTATTATGCCAAATTTATTCTTTCCAAATTTATGAAAAGGAGGGCAGAAACCTACTGTCCTGGCATACAGCTACGTGACTGATCACTTGATCTGCAGCACAGAAATATTGTGGAATTTTAAACTCTGATGATAAGGGATTTACAGCCTCAGGTTTCTGGAAAGGAAGACGTTCTGTTTTAAAGAGGAGTGAGTATCCTTTACCCAGGAGGAAGAGAAAAACCACAACCTAAGGCCTGAAAAGCATGAGCAAAATTGTTGCGGTCTTAATATAAGCAGTAAACTTGCCAAATATATGTACATATATATTTATATATTTTAAAAATAAACGTTTTTAAAATGTTCCGAAGGCAACACTTACCTTGTTCCTTTCAGTCAATCCAAAGTAGCAGCGGACTGGTCTACCGGGAACTGAATATCCAGAGTGACGCGGAGCTCGGGACGTGGGGACCCAGGCGACCAACATGGGACAGACGCGTCCCCGTTGGGAAAGAGTGGCTCTCACGCCGATTTTTAGTCATTACGCTGCACGTTCCAAGTTCTCTCTCAGATTCTCTTATACCTTGTTTGATATTAAGTACTGTTTTAAACCTATGACTTTGGAGGTAGGAGGAAGCGGAGAGCTGAGCTCCGAGAGGTGGACGGTGGACAGCGTTGTCACATGAGCGTCGCGGTGAGTCTGTCCCCGTCCAGAAGGTGTCGTGGGCTGCCTGCTGCCGGGACAGAGAGCAGATTCACATCTGAGGTGTCCGCCAGTGATGTTCAAATGCCTGTTCCAAAACTCCTAGAAAATTAGGATTTTGTTTCCAACTTAAAATCTTAACGCCCAGCCCTGGGCAGCACACATCAGGTATCACACGAAGTGTGTCGTGGAGAATTGAACTAAATGTGCGGATGGAGAATGATGGGTACATTTGAAATTTAGAAAATAATAATTTTGTAATAATTGTGACCCTTACATTCAAGAAACGGCTAGTCTCGGCATATTTGCTTACCCAGTGTGAGAATGCCCACGGGGGAGAAGAGCTGAAGGGGAAGTTACAGGTCGTGTTTTAAAGTTGAAGATTGGTTGCTTCGAGCTCTGATTGTTCTTAGGACATTTTTGGAATTTCTCATCTTTTGGTCATTTAATTTAAGAATGAGAGCCATGATGTTTTGACTTATAAAGGAAAATTTAATGCAAAAGTGGGCAATTAAATCCATAGCAAAGTTTTCTATTCAATTTTATAAATTTTTTAATAGCTAATTATGTCCTAATTGTATTTTGGGAAATTGAACAGCAGCAAATACTGTAGACTTACAGTTATCATCATTTTTTTTCTTGTCATGTATACAAAAGTTTACCTACTTTTTGGTGTTTATGAAAACAGTTTAGTTGACGAGGTGCCTATACCATTGTTAAGTTTTCTTTAAATATGTCTGGACAATAGATTTGCTAATTAACAAAAAGGAATCTGGATTAAAGTTTGTGAGGCATTTCCTAAAGATCCAGAATCGCAGTTAGTATTCTTTATTCAGCGCCTGTTCTCCGATGGCACGTAAAGGTCGTGCCGCCCGAGCAGGGGTGAGACCTGACACCAGGGAGAGGAGTCCAGGCCACAGAGGTTCACTGAGGCAGAGCGCTCCCTTTCTTGTGGGAAGATGGAGCCTTCAGGCCAGTATTAGCCTTTGTTGCCCCCATTGCCGGAGTTTGGCGACGTGAAGCAAAATTTATAAAGTAAAAAAGAACCATTTTAATGCTCACAGTGAAATAAATATTAGAACATTAGTGTACCAATGATTTATGAGGATCTTGAAATAAATTATGAAGTCTTCCAATTTTTACATTTATTGGAGGGGTCCCTGCATTGTCAACCTGTTCAACCTGTTCATTTAAGTCTCTCACTCTTACTTTGTGCATAAATGTTGAAATTTCCAAAAACGAAATGTTAGCTTTCTTATTTTTACTTTTTATCGAATTTAATACAAAATATGACCAGAGTTATTAGAAAATACTTTGCATTATTTGCAGTAGGATGTCATGAGCCCTGCTCACTGGGCAAATTTTCAAAATTCAACTTGGGTGAAAGATTTGCTAGTTTTCCAGAAAGATTTGCTATCTTAAACTCAAGCTGGTTTTTCTATTTTCATGTAAATGACTGGGATGCTATCTTATAAACTCTTCCGAGGTCATGTTTGTGAAATAAACCTTACATGAGAGCTTTCCTGTCATCTACACTATATATGTCGTCTGGAGTGTTGAACAAATTTGCGTTCTACGTTGTAATCTATCTTCGTATGGTATATACGATTTTGAATGTGTGCCACTACATACTGAGATGATAATGCTGTACAGTTTTAAATGGTAGCAGTTTCTGTATGCAGTAGGCTGAAATATTTTGATGAACTGCTTAATTTTTGGATTTTATTTTTTAAGTTGTATAATTTATTTTCTTGCAAAATAAAAATGTAATATAAAAGCTTTCACCTATCCAGAAAATGTTGATGTTCTACTATTATGTAGTTCTTTAAGAGTTACATTTAAATTTGTATAATAGGTATACTTATGCCTTTCATGGTGAAATAGTAAGTCTTAGCCTTACAAATCAGAAACACGAAGAGTAACCCACTTCTTGTAGATTTTAAGGTTTAGTCCAAAATGAAAGCTCTCGTGAATGTAGCTCCTTCCGTTGGTGGTAGCATATGGTTATCCTGCCTGGAAAAGGGAGAAAATTTCAGACCTGAAAGTGATTGGCACATTTCCTTCATCAGGCTAGATAGGCTGTGTCATAACCACACACTGAATTTTTATATCAGATAAGAGCAAAAAGGTATAAAATGAATGATCTCATGTCTTGTGTTTATTTGAAAATGTGTGAGGTATTTAAATTCTGAATCTAGGGATTAGTAATAAGGTTATGAGGATGGACAGTGTGTTCACAAAGTACGGCAGTCTGAGTGGCTTATAAACCACTTGTAAGTGTGTCTGTCACACTTGTGGAGGCTTGGAGTCCGCGATCAAGGTGCCCACACGGTTGGTTCCGGTGAGGAGCCTGTTCCGGGTCGCGGGCTGCAACCTTGTGGTTGTGGCCTCACCTGGGGGCCGGGGGGCTGACGGATCTCCCCAGGGCCACTTTCGTCAGGGCCCTACTCCTTCACGAAGGCCCTGCCTCCCCTCCCCTCCCCAAGCGAAGGCCCCACCTCCGACTATGCCACGCCACGGGGCATTAGGTTTCAAAGTATGACTTTTGGGGAGACACAGACATTAAGTCTACTGTACTTCATAATGACCCTAAACTCAACTTTGGACTTGACCAGGGATTGGGAGGGGGCAGGGAGTTGACTTGGAAAGCAAAGTATGGTGTCAGTAGAAGACTCACATAAACCTAGAGATAGGGGCCCAGAAGCTTGAGTTTCATGGTAACTCTAACTTGCCCAGGTCCTGGGAA
Organism: Crocuta crocuta; assembly: GCF_008692635.1. NCBI lineage: Eukaryota > Metazoa > Chordata > Mammalia > Carnivora > Hyaenidae > Crocuta > Crocuta crocuta. The sequence goes on along the minus strand of NW_027532173.1, from coordinate 1,587,828 downwards.
GGGCCCTAGGAATGTTGCCTCAGCATACCTCACCGCCCCTCACGTCATTCCACTCTGCATGTAAGTTTTCTACACATTGAAGGGTTGTGGCATCCCAACCTCATTTCCCTGTTAGCATTTGCTCGCTTCATATCTGTGTCCCATTTTGGTAATTTTTGCATATTTGAAAGGTTTTTATTCATTACGTTTGTTCTGGTGATCAGTGATCTTTGGTACTACTTTTGTTATGGTTTCAGGTGCCCCAGACTGCCCCCATGTAAGGGCAGCAAACTTAATCCATAAATATGTGTATATTCTGATGACTCCACCAATCTGGCTGTTTCCCTGCCTCCCTCTCCTCCATCTAAGACCAAGTAATAAACCCTACAGTGGCCTTTCATTCAAGTGCAAGGAAGAATCACACATCTGTCACTTTAAGTCAGAAGCTAGAGACGATTAAGCTCAGTGGGGAGGGCAGGTCGCAAGTCAAGATGGGCCAAAAGCTAGGCTTCTGGCACAGTCAGCAGGTTGTGAATGGAAGGTAAAGTTCTTGAAATGAAAAGTGCTACTACTCCAGTGGACACATGAATGATAAGAAAACCAAACAGCCTCATTGCTGATAGGGGGAAATTTTAGTGGTCTGGATAGGAGATAAAATCAGCAACAGTTCCTTAAGCCAAAGCCTACTCCAATTTTGTGAAGGCCAAGAGAGGTGGGGAGGCTGTGTAAGAAAAGTTTGAAGCCAACAGAAGTTCTTCATAAGGTTTAAAGAAAGAAACCATCTCCATAACATGAAAGTTCAAGATAAAGCAATAAGTGCCATTGTAGAACCTGCAGCCAGGAATCCAGAATGTCTGGCTAAGAAAATTAATGAGTGTGGCTACACTTAACAGATCTTCAGTGTGGACGACACAAGCCGCCTACTGGAAGAAGGTCCCATCAGGAACTTCATAGCTGAAGAGGAGGAGACAGTGCCCGAAAGCTTCAACGGGCAGTCCGACTCTTGTTAGGAGCCTTTGCAGCTGGTGACTTTAGGTTGAAGCCAGTGCTCATTTACCATTCTGAGAATCTTAACGCCCTTGAGAATTATCCCAAATCTTCCTACGCCCTATAGATGGAACAACAAAGCCTGGATATGAAAAAAGTGTGTTATGTGTTTTGTTACATGTAAATCAATGGAACAGGATAAAGAGCCCAGAAATAAACCCATGCCTATACCATCAGTCTGTGACAGGGGAGGCAAGAATATTCAGTGAGGAAAGGACAGTCTTCAATAAGTGGTGTTGGAAAAACTAGACCACTTTTTTATACCATACAAAATTAAGTGGATTAAAGACCTTAATGTGAGACCTGAAACCATAAAATTTGAGATTATACCAAAGTGAAGCAGGGGAAGCCATCAACAAAACAAAAAGGCGGCTACTGAATGGGAGAGAATGTTTGCAAATGATATTTCTGACAAGCGGTTAATAACCAAAATAAAGAACTCCTACAACTCAACATGAAAAGAATCCAATTGAAAAGGACAAATTTGTAATTTCATTCATATAACTCTTTTCTCAAAAAAAGTGCCCAAAATGTCAAAAGTGGGATCCTGTCCTGGAGTGCAAAAAGAAACCTGTTGCACATACGTTGTATGAGCCAGGTTTGAAAATTAACACTCCTTGTTAGCACACCTCAAGTATTAGGCCTCTGGGAAAGAGTGGAGTTTGGGAATATCTTGACAAGGTCCTTTTCCTGGGACTGCTAAGTGTTTACTTCCTCCATTCTCAGGGCATGACCTTCCTTTGAGCAAATCAGCAGAGGAAATGAGGCCTTCAGCCATGAACTTTCATAACTTGCCTTCCTTCCACCACTAGGCTTTACCTCTAATGGGTGCACATCTTCACCTGCCTACCTGTCTCAGAGGAAGAGATCTCTCACTTCTTAGTCACAAACTATTTAAAACCCATCTCCTGCTTCCCGTGTTTTGCTCCAAAAATTCCTACATTTCCTCTACCTTCCAAACATCCATCTGATTATTTCGTCCTTAGCCTACAAAAGCGGTTGTTAAAGATTTCCACAGACCGGCAGCGCCACACTTGAGAACTTGGAAGAGCACATCCTTGAGCTCTACCCGAGATCTGCAGAACATAGCAGGTAGGACCCAGCAATCGGAATTTCAACACGGCCTCCAGGTAACACTGATATATACTAAGTTTGAGACCCACTGGCGTACAGGCATGGTCAAGTGCCCACCATCCTTAAAAATATTCCTCCACTACCTTGTTCGGATGCAACCCTATTTTCCTCCTTCCATCATCTCTGTCTTGAGAGACTAGCCCACGGTCTCTCTCTCCCACTTAGTGCTCATTGCCCGTGTCTGCACTGGCCCCCTGGCCCAGGTCATCAGTGACCTCCCTGTTGCTTCATCAAAGGTTCAACGGTTCATCTTCAATCTTCCTCTTACTCTCTTACCGATCTCCTTACAGCATTTTCATCTTTAAAAAAAAAAATGTTTATTTACTTTTGAGAGAGAAAGGGCGAGAGAGAGAGCAGGGGAGGGGCAGAGGCAGAGGGAGAGACTCTCAAGCAGGCTCCACGCTGTCAGGGCAGAGCCGGACATGGGCCTCGAGCTCACAAACTGTGAGATCATGACCTAGACCAAAATCAAGAGCCGGGCGCTTAAACTGACTGAGCCACCCGGTGCCCCCCATCTTTTCTTTTTTTAAGTTTTTGTTTAAATTCCAGTTAGTTAACAGTGCGATGTTAGTTTCAGGTGTACAATATGCTGAGTCACCTCTTCCATACGTCACCTGGTGCTCATCACAAGTGCCCTCCTTCATCCCCATCACCTGCCCCCACCCCCGTACACCATCAGTGTGTTCTCTCTAGTTGAGTCCGTTTCTTGGTTGCTCTCTCTCTTTGCTTTTTTCCCTTCGCTCAATTTGCTTTGTTTCTTAAGTTCCAATACAGCATTTGCATACAGTGAGTGAATTTATTTCAACCCCTGGTGTCAAAGATACCATTCTCCCTTCATCTCACGCTCACCTCTCTCGCCCCCTGGCCTCTCCTCTGCCTGCACACCCCACAGCTTCCTCTCCACTCCTTCCTCTTGCTGAGCCACATGATCTCCCGGAGTGACTTCATCCACTCCCTCACTTCCACCGCCGACTCCATGTTAATGCTCCCGACCGCCTCCCGCCCAGCCTCTCCCTGCCAGGATCCTGTCTTTCCAACTCGTTCGTAAACATTTTATCATGTGTCACAAACTTTCTTTATTTAGGACCTAACTCGGTCTCCCAGGTCAGTAACCTTGACCTAATTCTCTCTTGCTCCCCTCCCCACCCCACTTTATTAATTCTACTTCTATTTTATGTCTAGAATCTGACCTTTGTTTACCTTTACTTCTACTGTGTTTGCTGAATGAATAAACATTTGATGCCATACTTGGGCCATCTGAGGTGGCTGCTGCGTTGTGTCTTGCCCTACATTTTGAAGTAAGCTAAATATGCGGGGTGGTGAGTAGGGATCAGAAGAATTAGGTTTGCTCTAAGTCTGTGACATTTTTGGACAACCAACGTACCTCCAACTTTTTACTTAATTCAGCTTATACCTCCTTGTCTGAGGCCTCAGACACCAGAAGATGTGAATCAGGCCATTCTCTGTAGCCTATGGCTGAGGCATCACTCCAAACCTAAAAGGATTGTTATCATTTAAAAATTTCCCTCACTAGCGCAATTTCCTGCTCAGTCAGGGAAGTGTTGTGTGTAAAAGTGAATTGATAGGCTTGGAACCACTATTGAGACCCATCATCCTCTAAAGGTGGAGTAACATGTAGCAAATCCGCAAGTCATTCTGGGAACAAGTCTTACACCCATTAAGAGCTTCGCAGGGGCGCCCAGGGGGCTCAGTTGGTTAAGCATCCAACGCTTGGTTTTAGCTCAGGTCATGACCCATGGTTTTGTGAATTCAGTCTCTATGTTGGCAGCCGGCAGCCTGCTTGAGAGTCTCCCTGCCTCTCTCTCTGCCCCTACCCCACTCAAGCTGTCTCTGTCTCTCTCAAATAAATAAACTTTAAAAAATTATATGAAAAAGAACTTCCTAAAATAGCTTCTTTTGTACCTTTTTGTTCTAGATCCCAAGATAAATCAGGGGAAAGTATTTTTAGGAAACTTCTACGATGGTCTTAGGCATCTTCCTACTGTAATCATTTTCTTACTCAGATATATGGTTTCCAATGACAAAATTAAAACAATTTAGTAAAAAGTTTGATGTCCAAGGAAAAAAACAATCCAAGGATCAGGGAAGTATAGAGCCTCAAACGCAGCAGGGCTTTCTAGGGGATCTGCGGCAAGAGCGAGTTCGCCCTACACTTGATGTTAGCCAAACGGCCTAGAAGCGATTTTCAAACTGTCAGAAACAGCAGCTTGGAAACAAGGCACAATTGACTCAGGGGTCTCTGGTTTCCTGCTCAGGCCTGCAGGTTGATCAAGCACAGATCTTCCTGGACTTACAATGGGGTTACGTCCTTATAAACCCATCATAAATTGAGATTATTGTTAAGTCGAGGTTAGGGCACCTGGGTGGCTCAGTCGGTTAAGCGTCCGACTTTGGCTGAGGTCATGATCTCGTGGTCCATGAGTTCAAGACTCACATCGGGCTCTGTGCTGACAGCTCAGCACCTGGAGCCTGCTTCAGATTCTGTGTCTCCCTCTCCCTCTGTCCCTCCCCTACTCACACTGTCTCTCTCTCAAAAATAAACATTACAAAATTGTTTTTAAAAAAGAAAATATTGTTGAGGATGCAGTTAATACATCTAACCTACCGAACGTCATAACTTCGTCTAGCCCACCTTAAAAGTGCTCAGAACGTTTGCATTCGCCTATAGTCGGGCAAAATCACCTAACATAAAGCCTATTTTATAGTAAGGTGGTGACTATTTCATGTAATTCACTGAATGCTGTATTGAAAGTGACGATCAGACTGGTTGTATGGGGACAGAAGGGTTGTCACTGTATCTGTCGTTGACCCTAGTGACCCCGTGGCTGACGGGCTTTGTCCAGCATCACGAGGTAGGATGGACCACGTATCACCAGCCAGGGAAAGATCAACGTTTAACATTTCAAGTATGGTTTCTCCTGATGCGTGTTATTTCCCACCATTGTGAAGTCAGAACACCGTAAGTCCAACCATTGTAAGCCAGGGACTTGTGTATTTGGCTTAAGTTGATTGGCTGGGTGTGCATAGCTGACCTGATCTAGAACAAGGAAGTCATTACAGATTCTTGGCAGTTGGGGATTGGCGAGCTAGATATACTGCATTTCTGGTCAAGCAGAGCATTTCCAGGGATTTGAAAGTTCATCTATGTATTTTTTTGTTTAATTTTTTAAATGTTTTATTTATTTTTGAGAGAGACAGAGGGAGAGAGGGAGAGGGTCAGAGAGAGAGGGAGACACAGAACCTGAAACAGGCTCCAGGCTCTGAGCTGTCAGCACAGAGCCCGACGCGGGGCTCGAACTCATGAGCCATGAGATCATGACCTGAGCCGAACTCAGACGCTTAACCGCCTGAGCCACCCAGGCGCCCCATTTTTCTCTTTCTTTAGGTTTTTTTTTTTTTTTTTCTTCTGTGTGCCATCTCTTGTTACAGGGACACCAGCATTTTATTTCAGGCCCAACCTAATCCATCCTGACCTCATCTTCACTTGGTTACATTTACAAAATACTTTGTTTCTAAACAAAATCACCTTCACAGGAATGGGAATTAGAACTTTGGGTGACACTATTCAACCGAGTACAATGAGTTATTCCAACAGATGAACTATGATAGAAGCTACATTTATAGAAAGACTTAACTTGACATGAACAACAACATCTTTGTTGTTGAATCTAATAATGCATATCTGCCCCTACATTTCTCTTACATATTTTTATTTTCTAGTTTGTTCCTTGGTGTGAAAATATCGTTCTAACCTTCATAAAACTAACTTCTACTTTTAGAAGACCATGCCACGGCTTGTGACTGTAGTCCTGGACATTTATGGAGAGGAAGAGGCCAAAAAGTTCATTTTACCAAGATTAGTGCTCTTCCTGTTCATGACAGAAGTAGCCACTTAACATTTCTGCCACTAGATGGGGCTACTGGCTAGGTCTCTTTAACAAACTAGTTCACTTAGCAACTTAAGATGAGCTACATTTTGAACTTCTGTAGCTGGGTTTTTTTTGTTTTGTTTTGTTTAGTTTTGCTTTTAAATAAACTCTATACCCAAATGGGGCTCGAAGTCATATCAGAGATCCAGAGTCTCATTCTGTGCCCACTGAGCCAGCCAGGTGCCCTAAAAGTTGTAGCTCTTTATTAATATAACTGCTCAGACACTGTGTTACCTACCACAGCAGAAAAGAGAACTCAAAGCTACACATTCGAGTGGCGCCTGGGTGGCTCTGTCAGGTAAGCGTCTGACTTCGGCTCAGGTCACGATCTCAAAGTTCGTGAGTTTGATCCCCACGTCGGGCTCTGGGCTGAAAGCTTGGATCCTGGAGCCTGCTTCGGATTCTGTGTCTCCCCCCCTCTCTCTGCCCCTCCCCTATTCATGTTCTGTCTCTCTCAAAAAGTAAATTAAAAAAAATTTTTTAAAGGTACACATTTGGTTATACAAAAAAGCCATTTTCAATTCTCTCTTAAACTGGACTTTTTTTTTTTAGTCTCAACACTCCAGTATCTGGAAGAAATTGCAGTTTTCACCTAAATTCAGTCAAATTCAGTTATCTTTTCAAACATTTAGATCTGTCACTTGGAGGACTGCTCCCTCCAGGGCTTCTGTCCTGGGCGTTCCTGTCGTCCTGGGCTGCCTCACACCCACCTTGCCTTGTACTGCGAGGTCCTTTTCCCCAGAAAAGAAGAAAAAGGGCAACACAGTTGGAGGTCGGCTAATTGCTCTTCTCTTCACGGCTACAAGAGGCGACTCGCCCCGCTGGATATTTTAGGGTTTTGTGGATCCCCAGAACTTTCTGTGAGGAGGCTACAGCCTCAGTCTTCGGTTTAACCTCTAGTGCTCACATGGGCTGCAGGTTTGGACAAGCTGGCTTCAATCGGGGAGCTCACATCTACTCTCACAACACAGAATTTACTGTGTGTGTGGTGGCTCCCCTGTCACACTCCCCTGTGGCTGGGCCGTGGGGGAGGCTGGGATTGGGGTCGTCTCAGGGCCACTCACCATTATCTGACAAATGCAGATGAAGACCAGAATTAGTTTTATGTGGGAGTCTACACTGCACCAAGTGTAGACCACTCAAGTGCTACAATGATTTTTGCAGGCATTTCTCTCATTTCCTATACAAAATCTTGAATTCTCAAATGCCTAGGTTTTTAAAAAAATTTTTTTAATGTTTATTTTTAAGAGACAAAGACAGAGCACGAGTGGGGGAGGGGCAGAGAGAGAAGGACACAGAATCTGAAGCAGGTTCCAGGCTCTGAGCTGTCAGCACAGAGCCCGATGTGGGTCTCGAACTCACGGTGAGATCATGACCTGAGCCGACGACCTCGGATACTTAACAGACTGAGCCACCCAGGCGCCCCTAGGATTTTTCTTTTCAATAAGCCGTGCTTATGCCTGGAAAGTTCTCATTCCTNGTGTTTTTATTTTTTTTTTTTTTTTTTTTTTTTTTTTTAAAAAGCCCTACCCCCCTGTGGGGCCCGAGCTCATGACCTTGAGATAAGAGCCACCCGCACAGGCCAACACCCCTCAACTCCTAGAATCCTAAGTGAAATGATTAACTACACTTTTGCCGGCTGCTCACATTAGTGATGAAGCTGCTTTCCTTCCCACTATTTTTACAAAAAGAAATCTCTACCTCCAACGCGGGGCTGGGATTCGGATCCGGAGACCGAGGGTCACCTGCTCCACGGCCTGAGCCAGCCCGGCGGCCCACGCTCTTATTTATCTGGANTCACTGTTTGTTGTTGTTGTTTTGTGTGTGTGTGTGTGTGTGTGTGTGAGAAAAGCGGATGACACTGTGAAAGAACAGCCCTGCACCAGGCGCTGCACACTGACTGTTACACCCTGTTCACCCTTTACCGCCCGCCCCCTTCTGTGCCTGTCGGCTCTGACCTGTCACAGCTGGCCGTCCCTGTGCACTAGGCCAAAGCAGCTGTTTGATTTTCTGAGTTACATCTTTTTTTTTAATGTTTTATTTATTTCTAGGAGAGAGAGGGAGAGACAGCGTAAGCAGGGGAGGGTCAGAGAGGGGGCGACACAGACTCTGAAACAGCCTCCAGGCTCTGAGCTGGCTGTCAGCACAGAGCCCGACGTGGGGCTCGAACCCACGAACCGCGAGACCATGACCTGAGCCGGAGTCGGACGCTTAAACGGAGTGAGCCACGCCCCCAGGGGCCCCAAGGATTAATAGCATTCTTTTTAATTGCGGGGGGGCCTGGGTGGCCCAGTCGCTGGAACACGTGACTCGTGCTCTCCGGGTTCTGAGACCCAGTCCTGTACTGGGTGTAGAAATTACTTAAAAGACGGGGTCGGTGAGGCCTGGGACTCCACTCAGGCGAGCCTCACCTTGGATGTGGAGCCTACTTAAAAATAAAATGAAAAAAAAAATTACTTAAAACATACATAAAATAAAATTAAAAAAACAATTCTTCATTGTTCAGTAAAGTCCGCTATTAATATGCACTCTATTCCCCCCTCCTATTGAAACAGCTGCTGAGACTATGTCATCATAAATTAAAACGTAACCGGAGGGCTTAACACTTTAACGAGCTGTGGGGGCCTAACGGGGAGAAGCGAGCTCGGGGACCCGGAAACACTCAGGTGACGCCGACGCCGCTCACCCTGCAAGGTCAGAAGTGAGAAAACAGGAGCAAAGGGGCCTCGCTTGCTTTCCTGGCGCGGTGCCAGC